>NW_027476741.1:0-147259 GCF_051020955.1 Megalopta genalis
AAGACTGATTTTCGAATCCATACGAAACAAATGGTTTAGCTTCAAATTCATGCGAAACACATGGTTTAGCTTAATATTCATGGGAAGCAGATGGTTTAGATTCAGATACTTGTGATAAACATGATTTAGCTTCAACTGCATACGAAACAAACGAGTTAGATTCAAATCCATGCGAAACGCATGATTTAGCTTCAAATACTTTTTTTATACACGATTTGGCGTCACCTGTATGAAACATCAAACAAGTTAGCTTCAAATCCAAGCGAAACACATGATTTAGCTTCAAATCATTGCGAAGTAGAAGGCTTAGCTTCAAATCGAAGCGAAATACATGATTAAGCTTCCAATCAATGCGAAGTAGAAGGCTTAGCTTCAAATCCATGCGAATCAAATGGTTTAGCTTCTAATACTTGTGATATACATGATTTTGCTTCAACTGCATGCGAAACAAGCGAGTTAGCTTTAAATCCATCAGAAACCCATGATTTAGCTTAAAATCACTACGAGGTAGAAGGGTTACCTTCGAATCCATACGAAACAAATGGTTTAGCTTCAAATACTTGTGATATACTAGATTTAGCTTCTTCAGCATGCGAAACAAACGAGTGAGCTTTAAATCTATGCGATAGAAACGAGTTAGCTTCAAATCCATGCGAAACACATGATTTAGCTCCAATTCAATGCGAAGTAGAAGGCTTACTTTCGAATCCATGCGAAACAAATGGTTTAGCTTCAAATATTTGTGATATACATGATTTAGCTTCAAATGCAGGCGAAACAAACGAGTTAGCTTTAAATCCATGCGATAGAAACGTGTTAGCTTCAAATCCATGAGAAACACATGACTTAGCTTCAAATCAATGCGAAGTAGACGGCTTAGCTTCGAAAACATGAGATACAAATGGCTTAGCCCTCAAATAATTGTGATATACATGATGTTGCTTCAACTGCACTCGAAACAAACGCTTTAGCAAGAAATCCAAGCGAAACACATTACTTAGTTTCAAATCAGTTCGAAGTGGAAGGCTTAGCTTGAAATACATTAGAAACAAATGGTTTAGCTACAAATACTTTCGATATAAGTGATATAGCTTCAAATGCAGGCGAAACAAACGAATCAGCTTCAAATCCCAGCGTAACACATAATTTAACTTCAAATCAATGCGTAGTAGAAGAATTAGGTTCAAATCCAGGCGAAGCAAAGGGTTTAGCTTCAAATACTTGTTTTATATATGATTCAGCTTCAACTGCATGCGAAACAAGCGATTTAGCTGCAAATCCAAGCCAAACACATGATTTTCTTCAAATCAATGCGAACTAGGAGGCTTAGCTTCAAATCCAAGCGAAAATCATGATTTAGCTCCAAATTAATGCGAAGTAGAAGGCTTATTTTCAAATCGATGCGAAACGAATAATTTAGCTTCAAATACTTGCGAACATAAGTGATATATCTTCAACTGCATGCGACACAAACGAGTTTGCTTCATATCCAAACGAAACACTTTATATAGCTCCAAATCAATGCGAAGTAGAAGGCTTAGCATCAAATCCATGCGACTCAAATGGTTTAGCTTCAAATACTTGAGATATACATGATTGAGCTTCAACTGCATGCGAAACAATCGAGTTATCTTGAAATCCAGGCGGAACATATGATTTAGCTACAAATGAATGCGAAGTCGAAGGCTTAACTTCAAATCCATGGGAAACAAATGGTTTAGCTTCAAATATTTGTGATATACATGATTTAGCTTCAAATGCAGGCGAGACAAAGGAGATAGCTTTAAATCCATGCGATAGAAACGAGTTAGCTTCAAATCCATGAAAAACAAATGATTTAGCTTCAAATCAATGCGAAGTAGAAGGCTTAGCTTCAAATCCATGCGACACAAATGATTTAGCTTCAAATACTTGCGATATAAGTGATATAGCTTCAAATGCATGCGAAACAAACGAGTCAGCTTCAATTCATGTGAACCACATCATTTAGTTTCAAATTCATGCGAATCAAATGGTTTTGCTTCCAATACATGTGATAAACATGATTCAGCTTCAACTGCATGCGAAACAATGAGTTAGCTTCAAATCCAAGAGAACACATGATTTAGTTTCAAATCAAAGCGAAGTAGAAGGGTTAGCTTCAAATTCATGCGAAACGAATGATTGACCGTCAAATACTTGCGAATATAAGTGATATAGCTTCAAATGCAGGCGAAACAAACGAGTTAGCTTCGAATACATGCGACACACACGATTTAGCTTAAAATCAATGCGAAGAAGAAGCTTCAAATACATGTGATATACATTATTTAGATTCAACTGCATCAGAAACAAACGAGTTAGTTTCAAATCCATGTGAAACATATGATTTAGCTTCAAATCAATGCGAACTAGAAGCCTTAGCTTCAAATCCATGCGAAACGAATGATTGAACTTCAAATACTTGCGAATATAAGTGATATAGCTTCGAATTCAAGCAAAACAAACGAGTTATATTCAAATTCATGCGAAACACATGATTTAGCTTCAAGTCAATGCGAAGTAGAAGCCTTAGCTTCAAATCCATGCGAAACGAATGGTTTAGCTTCAAATAATTGTGATATACGTGATTTAGCTTCAACTGCCTGAGAAACAAACGAGCAGATTTCAAATCCAAGCGAAACACATGATTTAGCTACAAATCAATGCGAAGTTGAAGGCTTATCTTCAAATCCATGCGAAGCGAATGGTTTAGCTTCAAATACTTGCGAATACAAGTGATATGGCTTCAAATCCATGCGAAACAAATGACTTAGCTTCAAATTCATGCGAAACACATGGTTTAGCTTAATATTCATGGGAAGCAGATGGTTTAGATTCAGATACTTGTGATAAACATGATTTAGCTTCAACTGCATACAAAACAAACGAGTTAGATTCAAATCCAAGCGAAACACATGATTTAGCTTCAAAATCAAGCGAAGTAGAAGGCTTAGCATCAAATCCAAGCGAAACACGTGATTTAGCTTGAAATCAATGCGAACTAGAAGGCTTAGCTTCAAATCTATGCGAAACAAATAGTTTAGCTTGAAATACTTTTTTTATACACGATTTGGCGTCACATGTATGAAACATCAAACAAGTTAGCTTCAAATCCAAGCGAAACACATGATTTAGCTTCAAATCATTGCGAAGTAGAATGCTTAGCTTCAAATCCATGCGAAACACAAGATTTAGCTTGAAATCAATGCGAACTAGAAGGCTTAGCTTCAAATCTATGTGAAACAAATGGTTTAGCTTGAAATACTTGTGATATACATGATTTAGCTGCAACTGCATTCGAAACAAACGAGTTAGCTTCAAATCTATGCGAAATACATGATTTAGCTTCAAATTCATTCCAAACACATGGTTTAGCTTAATACTCATGCGAAACACATGGCTTAACTTAATATTCATGCGAAACAAATTGTTCAGCTTCAAATACTTGTGATATACATGATTGAGCTTCAACTGCATGTGAAACAAACGTGTTACCTTCAAATCCAAGCGAAACATATGATTTAGCTTCAAATCAATGCGAAGTAGAAGGCTTAGCTTCAAATCCATGCGAAACGAATGACTGAACTTCAAATACATGCGATTATACGTGATATAACTTCGAATGCAGGCGAAACAACCGAGTTAGTTTCAAATCCATACCAAACACATGATTTAGCTTCAAATCAATGCGAAGTAGAAGGGTTAGCATCAAATCCAAGTGAATCATATGATTTAGATTCAAATCAATGCGAAGTAGAAGGCTTAGTTTCAAATTCACGCGAAACGAATGATTGACCGTCAAATACTTGCGAATATAAGTGATATAGCTTCAAATGCAGGCGAAACAAACGAGTTAGCTTCGAATACTTGCGAAACACACGATTTAGCTTGAAATCAATGCGAAGTAGAAGGCTTTGATTCAAACCCATGCAAAACAAATTGTTCAGCTTCAAATACTTGTGACATACATGATTGAGCTTCAACTGTATGTGAAACAAACGTGTTAACTAAAAATCCAAGCGAAACTCATGATTTAGCTTCACATCAATGCGAAGTAGAAGGGTTAGCATCAAATCCAAGTGAATCATATCATTTAGATTCAAATCAATGCGAAGTAGAAGGCTTAGCTTCAAATTCACGCGAAACGAATGATTGACCGTCAAATACTTGCGAATATAAGTGATATAGCTTCAAATGCAGGCGAATCAGACGAGTTAGCTTGGAATACATGCGAAACACAAGATTTAGCTTCAAATCAATGCGAAGTAGAAGGCTTAGCTTTAAATCAATGCAAAACAAATGGTTTTGCTTCAAATACTTGTGATATACATGATTTAGCTTCAAATGCATGCGAAACAAAGGAGTTATCTTCAAACTCATGCGAAACACATGATTTAGCTTCAAATCAATGCGAAGTAGAAGGCTTAGCTTCAAATACATGAGAAACAAATGGTTTAGGTTCAAATACTTGTAAATTACATGATTTAGAATCAAATGCAGGCGAAACAAACGAGTTGGCTTCTAATCCAAGCGAATACATGATTTAGCTTCAAATCAATACGAAGTAGGAGGCTTAGCTTCAAATCCATGCGAAACGAATGATTTATCTTCAAATACTGGCGAATATAAGTGATATTGGTTCAAATGCAGGCGAAACAAACGAGTTATCTTCAAATCAATGCGAAACACGTGATTTAGCATCAAATGAATGCGAAGTAGAAGGCTTAGCTTCAAATCCATGCGAAACAAATGGTTCAGCTTCAAATAATTGTGATATACATGATTTAACTTCAACTGCAGGCGAAACAAACGAGTTGGCTACAAATCCAAGCGAGTGCATGATTTAGCTTCAAATCAATACGAAGTAGGAGGCTTAGCTTCAAATCCATGCGACACAAATGATTTAGCTTCAAATACTTGCGATATAAGTGATATAGCTTCAAATGCATGCGAAACAAACGAGTCAGCTTCAATTCATGTGAACCACATCATTTAGTTTCAAATTCATGCGAATCAAATGGTTTTGCTTCCAATACATGTGATAAACATGATTCAGCTTCAACTGCATGCGAAACAATGAGTTAGCTTCAAATCCAAGAGAACACATGATTTAGTTTCAAATCAAAGGAAGTAGAAGGCTTAGCTTCAAATTCATGCGAAACGAATGATTGACCGTCAAATACTTGCGAATATAAGTGATATAGCTTCAAATGCAGGCGAAACAAACGAGTTAGCTTCGAATACATGCGAAACACACGATTTAGCTTAAAATCAATGCGAAGAAGAAGCTTCAAATACATGTGATATACATTATTTAGATTCAACTGCATCAGAAACAAACGAGTTAGTTTCAAATCCATGCGAAACATATGATTTAGATTCAAAACAATGCGAACTAGAAGCCTTAGCTTCAAATCCATGCGAAACGAATGATTGAACTTCAAATACTTGCGAATGTAAGTGATATAGCTTCGAATTGAAGCAAAACAAACGAGTTATATTCAAATTCATGCGAAACACATGATTTAGCTTCAACTGCATGCGAAATAAAGGAGTTGGCTTCAAATCCATGCGAAACACATGATTTAGCTCCAATTCAATGCGAAGTAGAAGGCTTACTTTCGAATCCATGCGAAACAAATGGTTTAGCTTCAAATATTTGTGATATACATGATTTAGCTTCAAATGCAGGCGGAACAAACGAGTTAGCTTTAAATCCATGCGATAGAAACGTGTTAGCTTGAAATCCATGACAAACACATGACTTAGCTTCAAATCAATGCGAAGTAGACGGCTTAGCTTCGAAAACATGAGATACAAATGGCTTAGCCCTCAAATAATTGTGATATACATGATGTTGCTTCAACTGCACTCGAAACAAACGCTTTAGCAAGAAATCCAAGCGAAACACATTACTTAGTTTCAAATCAGTTCGAAGTGGAAGGCTTAGCTTGAAATACATTAGAAACAAATGGTTTAGCTACAAATACTTTCGATATAAGTGATATAGCTTAAAATGCAGGCGAAACAAACGAATGAGCTTCAAATCCCAGCGTAACACATAATTTAACTTCAAATCAATGCGTAGTAGAAGAATTAGGTTCAAATCCAGGCGAAGCAAAGGGTTTAGCTTCAAATACTTGTTTTATATATGATTCAGCTTCAACTGCATGCGAAACAAGCGATTTAACTGCAAATCCAAGCCAAACACATGATTTTCTTCAAATCAATGCGAACTAGGAGGCTTAGCTTCAAATCCAAGCGAAAATCATGATTTAGCTCCAAATTAATGCGAAGTAGAAGGCTTATCTTCAAATCGATGCGAAACGAATGATTTAGCTTCAAATACTTGCGAACATAAGTGATATATCTTCAACTGCATGCGACACAAACGAGTTTGCTTCATATCCAAACGAAACACTTTATATAGCTTCAAATCAATGCGAAACAAACGAATTAGCTTCAAATCCATGCGAAACTCATGATTCAGCTTCAACTCAATGCGAAATAGAAGGCTTAGCTTCAAAACCAATGCGAAACAAATGGTTTAGCTTCAAATACTTGAGATATACATGATTGAGCTTCAACTGCATGAGAAACAATCGAGTTATCTTGAAATCCAGGCGGAACATATGATTTAGCTACAAATGAATGCGAAGTCGAAGGCTTAACTTCAAATCCATGGGAAACAAATGGTTTAGCTTCAAATATTTGTGATATACATGATTTTGCTTCAACTGCATGCGAAACAAGCGAGTTAGCTTCAAATCCATGCGAAACAAATGAGTTAGCTTCAAATCCATGAGAAACGCATGATTCAGCATCAAATCATTGCGAAATAGAAGACTGATTTTCGAATCCATGCGAAACAAATGGTTTAGCTTCAATTACTTACGATATACATGATTTAGCTTCAAATGCAGGCGAAACAGACGAGTTAGCTTCAAATCCATGCGAAACAAACGAGATAGCTTCAATTCCATTCGAAGCGCATGATTTAGCTCCAAATCCATGCGAAATAGAAGGCTGATTTTCGAATCCATGCGAAACAAATGGTTTAGCTTCAAATACTTGTGATAAATGAATTTGCTTGAACTGCATGCGAAACAAATGAGTTAGCTTCAAATCATGCGAAACAAACGAGTTAGCTTCAAATACATGCGAAACTCATGATTTAGCTTCAAATCAATGCGAAATAGAAGGCTGATTTTCGAATCCTTGCAAAAACAAATGGATTATCTTCAATACTTGTGATATACATGATTAGCTCCAACTGCATGCGAAACAAACAAGTTAGCTTCAAATCCAAGCGAAACACATGATTTAGCTTCAAATCAATGCGAAGTAGAAGCATTAGCATCAAATCCATGCTAAAAAATGAATTAGCTTCAAATACTTGTTATATATATGATTAGCTTCATACTGCATGCGAAACAAACGAGTTAGCTTCAAATCCATACGAAACACATGATTTAGCTTCAATTTCATGCGAAGTAGAAGTCTTAGCTTCAAATCCAGGCGAAACAAATGGTTTAGCTTCAAATACTTGTGATATACATGATTTAGCTTCAACTGCATGCGAAACAAACGTGTTAGCTTTAAATCCATGCGAAACAAACGAGTTAGCTTCAAATCCATGCGAAACTCATGATTTAGCTTCAAATCAATGTGAAATAGAAGGCTTAGCTTCAAAAACCAATGCGAAACAAATGGTTTAGCTTCAAATACTTGAGATATACATGATTGAGCTTCAACTGAATGCGAAACAATCGAGAGTTATCTTGAAATCCAGGCGGAACACATGATTTAGCTACAAATCAATGCGAAGTAGAAGGCTTAGCTTCAAATCCATGCGAATCAAATGGTTTAGCTTCTAATACTTGTGATATACATGATTTTGCTTCAACTGCATGCGAAACAAGCGAGTTAGCTTCAAATCCATGCGAAACAAATGAGTTAGCTTCAAATCCATGAGAAACACATGATTCAGCATCAAATCATTGCGAAATAGAAGACTGATTTTCGAATCCATGCGAAACAAATGGTTTAGCTTCAAATACTTGTGATATACATGATTTAGCTTCAACTGCATGCGAAACAATCGTGTTATGTTTAAATCCATGTGAAACACATGATTTAGCGTCAAATCAATGCGAAGTAGAAGGTATAGCTCCAAATCCATGGGTATCAAACGGATTAGATTCAAATACTTGTGATATACATGATTTAGAATCAACTGCATGCGAAACAAACGAGTTATCTTTAAATCCATGTGAAACACATGATTTAACTTAAAATCAATACGAAGTAGAAGGTTTATCTTCGAATCCATGCAAACAAATGGATTAGCTTCAAATATTAGCGACATACATGATTTAGCTTCAAATGCAGGCGAAACAAACGAGTTAGCTTCGAATACATGCGAAACACACGATTTAGCTTAAAATCAATGCGAAGAAGAAGCTTCAAATACATGTGATATACATTATTTAGATTCAACTGCATCAGAAACAAACGTGTTAGTTTCAAATCCATGCGAAACATATGATTTAGCTTCAAATCAATGCGAACTAGAAGCCTTAGCTTCAAATCCATGCGAAACGAATGATTGAACTTCAAATACTTGCGAATATAAGTGATATAGCTTCGAATTCAAGCAAAACAAACGAGTTATATTCAAATTCATGCGAAACACATGATTTAGCTTCAAGTCAATGCGAAGTAGAAGCCTTAGCTTCAAATCCATGCGAAACGAATGGTTTAGCTTCAAATCCATGCGAAACGAATGGTTTAGCTTCAAATAATTGTGATATACGTGATTTAGCTTCAACTGCATACAAAACAAACGAGTTAGATTCAAATCCAAGCGAAACGCATGATTTAGCTTCAAATACTTTTTTTATACACGATTTGGCGTCACATGTATGAAACATCAAACAAGTTAGCTTCAAATCCAAGCGAAACACATGATTTAGCATCAAATGAATGCGAAGTTGAAGGCTTAGCTTCAAATCCATGCGAAACAAATGGTTCAGCTTCAAATAATTGTGATATACATGATTTAACTTCAACTGCAGGCGAAACAAACGAGTTGGCTTCTAATCCAAGCGAATACATGATTTAGCTTCAAATCAATACGAAGTAGGAGGCTTAGCTTCAAATTCATGCGAAACGAATGATTGACCGTCAAATACTTGCGAATATAAGTGATATAGCTTCAAATGCAGGCGAATCAGACGAGTTAGCTTCGAATACATGCGAAACACAAGATTTAGCTTCAAATCAATGCGAAGTAGAAGGCTTAGCTTTAAATCAATGCAAAACAAATGGTTTTGCTTCAAATACTTGTGATATACATGATTTAGCTTCAAATGCATGCGAAACAAAGGAGTTATCTTCAAACTCATGCGAAACACATGATTTAGCTTCAAATCAATGCGAAGTAGAAGGCTTAGCTTCAAATACATGAGAAACAAATGGTTTAGGTTCAAATACTTGTAAATTACATGATTTAGAATCAAATGCAGGCGAAACAAACGAGTTGGCTTCTAATCCAAGCGAATACATGATTTAGCTTCAAATCAATACGAAGTAGGAGGCTTAGCTTCAAATCCATGCGAAACGAATGATTTATCTTCAAATACTGGCGAATATAAGTGATATTGGTTCAAATGCAGGCGAAACAAACGAGTTATCTTCAAATCAATGCGAAACACGTGATTTAGCATCAAATGAATGCGAAGTAGAAGGCTTAGCTTCAAATCCATGCGAAACAAATGGTTCAGCTTCAAATAATTGTGATATACATGATTTAACTTCAACTGCAGGCGAAACAAACGAGTTGGCTACAAATCCAAGCGAGTGCATGATTTAGCTTCAAATCAATACGAAGTAGGAGGCTTAGCTTCAAATCCATGCGACACAAATGATTTAGCTTCAAATACTTGCGATATAAGTGATATAGCTTCAAATGCATGCGAAACAAACGAGTCAGCTTCAATTCATGTGAACCACATCATTTAGTTTCAAATTCATGCGAATCAAATGGTTTTGCTTCCAATACATGTGATAAACATGATTCAGCTTCAACTGCATGCGAAACAATGAGTTAGCTTCAAATCCAAGAGAACACATGATTTAGTTTCAAATCAAAGGAAGTAGAAGGCTTAGCTTCAAATTCATGCGAAACGAATGATTGACCGTCAAATACTTGCGAATATAAGTGATATAGCTTCAAATGCAGGCGAAACAAACGATTTAGCTTAAAATCAATGCGAAGAAGAAGCTTCAAATACATGTGATATACATTATTTAGATTCAACTGCATCAGAAACAAACGAGTTAGTTTCAAATCCATGCGAAACATATGATTTAGATTCAAAACAATGCGAACTAGAAGCCTTAGCTTCAAATCCATGCGAAACGAATGATTGAACTTCAAATACTTGCGAATGTAAGTGATATAGCTTCGAATTGAAGCAAAACAAACGAGTTATATTCAAATTCATGCGAAACACATGATTTAGCTTCAACTGCATGCGAAATAAAGGAGTTGGCTTCAAATCCATGCGAAACACATGATTTAGCTCCAATTCAATGCGAAGTAGAAGGCTTACTTTCGAATCCATGCGAAACAAATGGTTTAGCTTCAAATATTTGTGATATACATGATTTAGCTTCAAATGCAGGCGGAACAAACGAGTTAGCTTTAAATCCATGCGATAGAAACGTGTTAGCTTGAAATCCATGACAAACACATGACTTAGCTTCAAATCAATGCGAAGTAGACGGCTTAGCTTCGAAAACATGAGATACAAATGGCTTAGCCCTCAAATAATTGTGATATACATGATGTTGCTTCAACTGCACTCGAAACAAACGCTTTAGCAAGAAATCCAAGCGAAACACATTACTTAGTTTCAAATCAGTTCGAAGTGGAAGGCTTAGCTTGAAATACATTAGAAACAAATGGTTTAGCTACAAATACTTTCGATATAAGTGATATAGCTTAAAATGCAGGCGAAACAAACGAATGAGCTTCAAATCCCAGCGTAACACATAATTTAACTTCAAATCAATGCGTAGTAGAAGAATTAGGTTCAAATCCAGGCGAAGCAAAGGGTTTAGCTTCAAATACTTGTTTTATATATGATTCAGCTTCAACTGCATGCGAAACAAGCGATATAACTGCAAATCCAAGCCAAACACATGATTTTCTTCAAATCAATGCGAACTAGGAGGCTTAGCTTCAAATCCAAGCGAAAATCATGATTTAGCTCCAAATTACTGCGAAGTAGAAGGCTTATCTTCAAATCGATGCGAAACGAATGATTTAGCTTCAAATACTTGCGAACATAAGTGATATATCTTCAACTGCATGCGACACAAACGAGTTTGCTTCATATCCAAACGAAACACTTTATATAGCTTCAAATCAATGCGAAACAAACGAATTAGCTTCAAATCCATGCGAAACTCATGATTTAGCTTCAACTCAATGCGAAATAGAAGGCTTAGCTTCAAAACCAATGCGAAACAAATGGTTTAGCTTCAAATACTTGAGATATACATGATTGAGCTTCAACTGCATGAGAAACAATCGAGTTATCTTGAAATCCAGGCGGAACATATGATTTAGCTACAAATGAATGCGAAGTCGAAGGCTTAACTTCAAATCCATGGGAAACAAATGGTTTAGCTTCAAATATTTGTGATATACATGATTTTGCTTCAACTGCATGCGAAAACAAGCGAGTTAGCTTCAAATCCATGCGAAACAAATGAGTTAGCTTCAAATCCATGAGAAACGCATGATTCAGCATCAAATCATTGCGAAATAGAAGACTGATTTTCGAATCCATGCGAAACAAATGGTTTTAGCTTCAATTACTTACGATATACATGATTTAGCTTCAAATGCAGGCGAAACAGACGAGTTAGCTTCAAATCCATGCGAAACAAACGAGATAGCTTCAATTCCATTCGAAGCGCATGATTTAGCTCCAAATCCATGCGAAATAGAAGGCTGATTTTCGAATCCATGCGAAACAAATGGTTTAGCTTCAAATACTTGTGATAAATGAATTTGCTTGAACTGCATGCGAAACAAATGAGTTAGCTTCAAATCCATGCGAAACAAACGAGTTAGCTTCAAATACATGCGAAACTCATGATTTAGCTTCAAATCAATGCGAAATAGAAGGCTGATTTTCGAATCCTTGCAAAACAAATGGATTATCTTCAAATACTTGTGATATACATGATTTAGCTCCAACTGCATGCGAAACAAACAAGTTAGCTTCAAATCCAAGCGAAACACATGATTTAGCTTCAAATCAATGCGAAGTAGAAGCATTAGCATCAAATCCATGCTAAAAAATGAATTAGCTTCAAATACTTGTTATATATATGATTTAGCTTCGACTGCATGCGAAACAAACGAGTTAGCTTCAAATCCATACGAAACACATGATTTAGCTTCAATTTCATGCGAAGTAGAAGTCTTAGCTTCAAATCCAGGCGAAACAAATGGTTTAGCTTCAAATACTTGTGATATACATGATTTAGCTTCAACTGCATGCGAAACAAACGTGTTAGCTTTAAATCCATGCGAAACAAACAAGTTAGCTTCAAATCCATGCGAAACTCATGATTTAGCTTCAAATCAATGTGAAATAGAAGGCTTAGCTTCAAAACCAATGCGAAACAAATGGTTTAGCTTCAAATACTTGAGATATACATGATTGAGCTTCAACTGAATGCGAAACAATCGAGTTATCTTGAAATCCAGGCGGAACACATGATTTAGCTACAAATCAATGCGAAGTAGAAGGCTTAGCTTTCAAATCCATGCGAATCAAATGGTTTAGCTTCTAATACTTGCGATATACATGATTTTGCTTCAACTGCATGCGAAAACAAGCGAGTTAGCTTCAAATCCATGCGAAACAAATGAGTTAGCTTCAAATCCATGAGAAACACATGATTCAGCATCAAATCATTGCGAAATAGAAGACTGATTTTCGAATCCATGCGAAACAAATGGTTTAGCATCAAATACTTGTGATATACATGATTTAGCTTCAACTGCATGCGAAACAATCGTGTTATGTTTAAATCCATGTGAAACACATGATTTAGCGTCAAATCAATGCGAAGTAGAAGGTATAGCTCCAAATCCATGGGTATCAAACGGATTAGATTCAAATACTTGTGATATACATGATTTAGAATCAACTGCATGCGAAACAAACGAGTTATCTTTAAATCCATGTGAAACACATGATTTAACTTAAAATCAATACGAAGTAGAAGGTTCATCTTCGAATCCATGCAAACAAATGGATTAGCTTCAAATATTAGCGATATACATGATTTAGCTTCAAATGCAGGCGAAACAAACGAGTTAGCTTCAAATCAATGCGAAACAAACGAGATAGTTTCAATTTCATGCGAAACGCATGATTTAGCTTCGAATCAGTGCGAAATAGGAGGCTTAGCTTCAAAACCAATGCGAAACAAATGGATTATCTTCAAATACTTGTGATATTCATGATTTAGCTTCAACTGCATGCGAAACAAACGAGTTAGCTTCAAATCCAAGCGAAACACATGATTTAGCTTCAAATCAATGCGAAGTAGTAGGCTTAGCTCCAAATCCATGGGAATCAAATGGTTTAGCTTCAAATAGTTGTGGTATACATAATTTAGCTTCATCTGCATACGAAACAAACGAGTTAGCTTTAAATCCATCAGAAACCCATGATTTAGCTTAAAATCACTACGAGGTAGAGGGGTTACCTTCGAATCCATACGAAACAAATGGTTTAGCTTCAAATACTTGTGATATACTAGATTTAGCTTCTTCAGCATGCGAAACAAACGAGTGAGCTTTAAATCCATGCGATAGAAACGAGTTAGCTTCAAATCCATGAGAAACACATGCTTTGGCTTCAAATCAATGCGAAATAGAACTCTGATTTTCGAATCCATGTAAAACAAATGGTTTAGCTTCAAATACTTGTGATATACATGATTTAGCTTCAACTGCATGCGAAATAAAGGAGTTGGCTTCAAATCCATGCGAAACACATGATTTAGCTCCAATTCAATGCGAAGTAGAAGGCTTACTTTCGAATCCATGCGAAACAAATGGTTTAGCTTCAAATATTTGTGATATACATGATTTAACTTCAAATGCAGGCGAAACAAACGAGTTAGCTTTAAATCCATGCGATAGAAACGTGTTAGCTTCAAATCCATGAGAAACACATGACTTAGCTTCAAATCAATGCGAAGTAGACGGCTTAGCTTCGAAAACATGAGATACAAATGGCTTAGCCCTCAAATAATTGTGATATACATGATGTTGCTTCAACTGAACTCGAAACAAACGCGTTAGCAAGAAATCCAAGCGAAACACATTACTTAGTTTCAAATCAGTTCGAAGTGGAAGGCTTAGCTTGAAATACATTAGAAACAAATGGTTTAGCTACAAATACTTTCGATATAAGTGATATAGCTTCAAATGCAGGCGAAACAAACGAATGAGCTTCAAATCCCAGCGTAACACATAATTTAACTTCAAATCATTGCGTAGTAGAAGAATTAGGTTCAAATCCAGGCGAAGCAAAGGGTTTAGCTTCAATTACTTGTTTTATATATGATTCAGCTTCAACTGCATGCGAAACAAGCGAGTTATCTTGAAATCCAGGCGGAACATATGATTTAGCTACAAATGAATGCGAAGTCGAAGGCTTAACTTCAAATCCATGGGAAACAAATGGTTTAGTTTCAAATAATTTTGATATAAATGATTTAACTTTAAATTCATGCGAAACACATCGTTTAGAATCATATTCATGCGAAGCACATGGTTTAACATAATATTCATGCGAAACAAATTGTTCAGCTTCAAATACTTGTGATATACATGATTGAGCTTCAACTGTATGTGAAACAAACGTGTTAACTACAAATCCAAGCGAAACACATGATTTAGCTTCAAATCAATTCGAAGTGGAAGGCTTAGCTTCAATTCCACGGGAAACAGATGGTTTAGCTTCAAATTCTTGTTTTATATATGATTTAGCTTCAACTGCATGCGAAACAAACGAGTTAGCTTCAACTCCATGCGAAACAGACGAGTTAGCTTCAAATCCAAGCAAAACACATTATTTAGCTTTATATGCATGCGAAACACGTGATTTAGCATCAAATCAATGCGAAGTAGATGGCTTAGCTTCAAATCCATGCGAACAGAATGATTTGGCTTCAAATACTTGTGATATACATGATTTAACTTTAACTGCATGCTAAATAAACGAGTTATCTTCAAATCCATACGAAACACATCATTTAGCTTCAAATCAATGCGAAGTAGAAGGATTAGCATCAAATCCATGCGACCGAAATTATTTAGATTCATATACTTGCGATATATGTGATATAGCTTCAAATGAAGGCAAACCAACGAGTTAGCTTCTAATCCATGCAAAACAAATACCTGCGAATATAAGTGATATAGCTTCAAATGCAGGCGAAACAAACCAGTTAGCTTCAAATCGATGTGAAACATATGATTTAGCTTCTAATCAATGCGAAGTAGAAGGCTTAGCTTCAAATCTATGCTAAAAATGAATTAGCTTCAAATACTTGTGATATACATGAGATATATTCAACTGCATGCTAAACAAACGAGTTACCTTCAAATCCATGCGAAACACATGATTCAGCTTCAAATCAATGCGAAGTAGAAGCATTAGCATCAAATCCATGCGACACAGATTATTTAGATTCATATACTTGCGATATAAGTGATATAGCTTCAAATGCAGGCGAAACAAACGAGTGAAATTCAAATCCAAGCGAATCACATGACCCAGCTTCAAATCAATGCGAAGTAGAAGCATTAGCTTCAAATCCATGCGAAACGAATGATTGACCTTTAAATACTTGCGAATATAAGTGATACAGCTTCAAATGCATGCGAAACAAACGAGTTTGCTTCAAATCCATGTAAAACACATGATTTAGCTTCAAATCAATGCGAAGTAGAAGGGTTAGCATCAAATCCAAGTGAATCACATGATTTACATTCAAATCAATGCGAAGTAGAAGGCTTAGCTTCAAATTCACGCGAAACGAATGATTGACCGTCAAATACTTGCGAATATAAGTGATATAGCTTCAAATGCAGGCGAATCAGACGAGTTAGCTTCGAATACATGCGAAACACAAGATTTAGCTTCAAATCAATGCGAAGTAGAAGGCTTAGCTTTAAATCAATGCAAAACAAATGGTTTTGCTTCAAATACTTGTGATATACATGATTTAGCTTCAAATGCATTCGAAACAAAGGAGTTATCTTCAAACCCATGCGAAACACATGATTTAGCTTCAAATCATTGCGAAGTAGAAGGCTTAGCTTCAAATCCATGCGAAACACATGATTTAGCTTGAAATCAATGCGAACTAGAAGGCTTAGCTTCAAATCTATGCGAAACAAATGGTTTAGCTTGAAATACTTGTGATATACATGATTTAGCTTCAACTGCATTCGAAACAAACGAGTTAGCTTCAAATCTATGCGAAACACATGATTTAGCTTCAAATTCATTCCAGACACATGGTTTAGCTTAATACTCATGCGAAACACATGGTTTAACTTAATATTCATGCGAAACAAATTGTTCAGCTTCAAATACTTGTGATATACATGATTGAGCTTCAACTGCATGTGAAACAAACGTGTTACCTTCAAATCCAAGCGAAACATATGATTTAGCTTCAAATTCATGCGAAGTAGAAGGCTTATCTTCGAAACCATGCGAAACAAATGGTTTAGTTTCAAATAATCTTGATATAAATGATTTAGCTTTAAATTCATGCGAAACACATCGTTTAGATTCATATTCATGCGAAGCACATGGTTTATCTTAATATTCATGCGAAACAAATTGTTCAGCTTCAAATACTTGTGACATACATGATTTAGCTCAACTAAATCGAAACAAACGAATTAGCTTCAATTTCTAACGAAACACATGATTTAGTTTCAAATCAATGCGAAGTAGAAGGGTTAGCATCAAATCCAAGTGAATCATATGATTTAGATTCAAATCAATGCGAAGTAGAAGGCTTAGCTTCAAATTCACGCGAAACGAATGATTGACCGTCAAATACTTGCGAATATAAGTGATATAGCTTCAAATGCAGGCGAAACAAACGAGTTAGCTTCGAATACTTGCGAAACACACGATTTAGCTTCAAATCAATGCGAAGTAGAAGGCTTAGCTTTAAATCAATGCAAAACAAATGGTTTTGCTTCAAATACTTGTGATATACATGATTTAGCTTCAAATGCATGCGAAACAAAGGAGTTATCTTCATACCCATGCGAAACACATGATTTAGCTTCAAATCAATGCGAAGTAGAAGGCTTAGCTTCAAATACATGAGAAACAAATGGTTTAGGTTCAAATACTTGTAAAATACATGATTTAGAATCAAATGCAGGCGAAACAAACGAGTTGGCTTCTAATCCAAGCGAATACATGATTTAGCTTCAAATCAATACGAAGTAGGAGGCTTAGCTTCAAATCCATGCGAAACGAATGATTTATCTTCAAATACTGGCGAATATAAGTGATATTGGTTCAAATGCAGGCGAAACAAACGAGTTATCTTCAAATCAATGCGAAACACGTGATTTAGCATCAAATGAATGCCAAGTAGAAGGCTTAGCTTCAAATCCATGCGAAACAAATGGTTCAGCTTCAAATAATTGTGATATACATGATTTAACTTCAACTGCAGGCGAAACAAACGAGTTGGCTACAAATCCAAGCGAATGCATGATTTAGCTTCAAATCAATACGAAGTAGGAGGCTTAGCTTCAAATCCATGCGACACAAATGATTTAGCTTCAAATACTTGCGATATAAGTGATATAGCTTCAAATGCATGCGATACAAACGAGTCAGCTTCAATTCATGTGAACCACATCATTTAGTTTCAAATTCATGCGAATCAAATGATTTAGCTTCAAATACTTGCGATATAAGTGATATAGCTTCAAATGCATGCGAAACAAACGAGTCAGCTTCAATTCATGTGAACCACATCATTTAGTTTCAAATTCATGCGAATCAAATGGTTTTGCTTCCAATACATGTGATAAACATGATTCAGCTTCAACTGCATGCGAAACAAACGAGTTGGCTTCTAATCCAAGCGAATACATGATTTAGCTTCAAATCAATACGAAGTAGGAGGCTTAGCTTCAAATTCATGCGAAACGAATGATTGACCGTCAAATACTTGCGAATATAAGTGATATAGCTTCAAATGCAGGCGAAACAAACGAGTTATCTTTAAATCCATGCGAAACACATGATTTAACTTAAAATCAATACGAAGTAGAAGGTTCATCTTCGAATCCATGCAAACAAATGGATTAGCTTCAAATATTAGCGATATACATGATTTAGCTTCAAATGCAGGCGAAACAAACGAGTTAGCTTCAAATCAATGCGAAACAAACGAGATAGTTTCAATTTCATGCGAAACGCATGATTTAGCTTCGAATCAGTGCGAAATAGGAGGCTTAGCTTCAAATCCATGCGAATCAAATGGATTATCTTCAAATACTTGTGATATTCATGATTTAGCTTCAACTGCATGCGAAACAAACGAGTTAGCTTCAAATCCAAGCGAAACACATGATTTAGCTTCAAATCAATGCGAAGTAGTAGGCTTAGCTCCAAATCCATGGGAATCAAATGGTTTAGCTTCAAATAGTTGTGGTATACATAATTTAGCTTCATCTGCATACGAAACAAACGAGTTAGCTTTAAATCCATCAGAAACCCATGATTTAGCTTAAAATCACTACGAGGTAGAGGGGTTACCTTCGAATCCATACGAAACAAATGGTTTAGCTTCAAATACTTGTGATATACTAGATTTAGCTTCTTCAGCATGCGAAACAAACGAGTGAGCTTTAAATCCATGCGATAGAAACGAGTTAGCTTCAAATCCATGAGAAACACATGCTTTGGCTTCAAATCAATGCGAAATAGAACTCTGATTTTCGAATCCATGTAAAACAAATGGTTTAGCTTCAAATACTTGTGATATACATGATTTAGCTTCAACTGCATGCGAAATAAAGGAGTTGGCTTCAAATCCATGCGAAACACATGATTTAGCTCCAATTCAATGCGAAGTAGAAGGCTTACTTTCGAATCCATGCGAAACAAATGGTTTAGCTTCAAATATTTGTGATATACATGATTTAACTTCAAATGCAGGCGAAACAAACGAGTTAGCTTTAAATCCATGCGATAGAAACGTGTTAGCTTCAAATCCATGAGAAACACATGACTTAGCTTCAAATCAATGCGAAGTAGACGGCTTAGCTTCGAAAACATGAGATACAAATGGCTTAGCCCTCAAATAATTGTGATATACATGATGTTGCTTCAACTGCACTCGAAACAAACGCTTTAGCAAGAAATCCAAGCGAAACACATTACTTAGTTTCAAATCAGTTCGAAGTGGAAGGCTTAGCTTGAAATACATTAGAAACAAATGGTTTAGCTACAAATACTTTCGATATAAGTGATATAGCTTCAAATGCAGGCGAAACAAACGAATGAGCTTCAAATCCCAGCGTAACACATAATTTAACTTCAAATCAATGCGTAGTAGAAGAATTAGGTTCAAATCCAGGCGAAGCAAAGGGTTTAGCTTCAATTACTTGTTTTATATATGATTCAGCTTCAACTGCATGCGAAACAAGCGAGTTATCTTGAAATCCAGGCGGAACATATGATTTAGCTACAAATGAATGCGAAGTCGAAGGCTTAGCTTCAAATCCATGCGACACAAATGATTTAGCTTCAAATACTTGCGATATAAGTGATATAGCTTAAAATGCAGGAGAAACAAAGGAGAGAGCTTCAAATCCAAGCGATAGAAACGAGTTAGCTTCAAATCCATGAAAAACAAATGATTTAGCTTCAAATCAATGCGAAGTAGAAGGCTTAGCTTCAAATCCATGCGACACAAATGATTTAGCTTCAAATACTTGCGATATAAGTGATATAGCTTAAAATGCAGGAGAAACAAAGGAGAGAGCTTCAAATCCAAGCGTAAGACATGATTTAGCTTCAAGTCAATGCGAAGGAGAAGGCTTAGCTTCAAATCCATGCGAAACAAATGGTTTAGTTTCAAATAATTTTGATATAAATGATTTAACTTTAAATTCATGCGAAACACATCGTTTAGAATCATATTCATGCGAAGCACATGGTTTAACTTCAATTACTTGTGATATACATTATGTAGCTTGAACTGCATTCGAAACAAACGCTTTAGCTTCAAATCCAAGCGAAACACATTACTTAGTTTCAAATCCATTCGAAGTGGAAGGCTTAGCTTGAAATACATTAGAAACAAATGGTTTAGCTGCAAATACTTTCGATATAAGTGATATAGCTACAAAAGCAGGCGAAACAAACGAGTGAGCTTCAAATCCCAGCGTAACACGTAATTTAACTTCAAATCAATGCGTAGTAGAAGAATTAGCTTCAAATCCATGCGAAGCAAAGCGTTTAGCTTCAAATACTTGTTTTATATATGATTCAGCTTCAACTGCATGCGAAACAAGCGATTTAGCTTCAAATCCAAGCGAAACACATGATTTTCTTCAAATCAATGCTAAGTAGGAGGCTTAGCTTCAAATCCAAGCGAAACAAACGAGTTTGCTTCACATCCAAACGAAACACTTGATATAGCTTCAAACCAATGCGAAGTAGAAGGCTTAGCATCAAATCCATGCGAATCAAATGGTTTAACTTCAATTACTTGTTATATACATGATATTGCTTCAACAGCATGCGAAACAAACGAGTTAGCTTCAAATCCATGCGAAACAAACGAATTAGATTCAAATCCATGCGAAACTCATGATTTAGTTTCAAATCAATGCGAAATAGAAGGCTTAGCATCAAAACCAATGCGAAACAAATGGTTTAGATTCAAATACCAATGATTTACATGATTTTGTTTCAACTGCATGCGAAACAAACGAGTTAGCTTCAAATCCAAGCGAAACACAAGATTTAGCTTCAAATCAATGCGAAGTAGTAGGCTTAGCTCCAAATCCATGGGAATCAAATGGTTTAGCTTCAAATAGTTGTGGTATACATAATTTAGCTTCATCTGCATGCGAAACAAACGAGTTAGCTTTAAATCCATCTGAAACCCATGATTTAGCTTAAAATCACTACGAGGTAGAAGGGTTACCTTCGAATCCATACGAAACAAATGGTTTAGCTACAAATACTTGTGATATACTAGATTTAGCTTCTTCAGCATGCGAAACAATCGTGTGAGCTTTAAATCCATGCGATAGAAACGAGTTAGCTTCAAATCCATGAGAAACACATGCTTTGGCTTCAAATCAATGCGAAATAGAACTCTGATTTTCGAATCCATGTAAAACAAATGATTTAGCTTAAAATCACTACGAGGTAGAAGGGTTACCTTCGAATCCATACGAAACAAATGGTTTAGCTACAAATACTTGTGATATACTAGATTTAGCTTCAATTGCATGCGAAATAAAGGAGTTGGCTTCAAATCCATGCGAAACACATGATTTAGCTCCAATTCAATGCGAAGTAGAAGGCTTACTTTCGAATCCATGCGAAACAAATGGTTTAGCCTCAAATATTTGTGATATACATGATTTAGCTTCAACTGCATGCGAAACAATCGTGTTATGTTTAAATCCATGTGAAACACATGATTTAGCACCAAATCAATGCGAAGTAGAAGGCTTAGCTCCAAATCCATGGGAATCAAATGGATTAGCTTCAAATACTTGTGATATACATGATTTAGATTCAACTGCATGCGAAACAAACGAGTTAGCTTCAAATCCATGCGAAACACATGATTTAGCTTAAAATCACTACGAGGTAGAAGGGTTACCTTCGAATCCATACGAAACAAATGGTTTAGCTTCAAATACTTGTGATATACATGATTTAGCTCAACTAAATCGAAACAAACGAATTAGCTTCAATTTCTAACGAAACACATGATTTAGTTTCAAATCAATGCGAAGTAGAAGGCTTATCTTCAAAAACATGCGAAAGAAAAGGTATAGCTTCAAATACTTGTGATTTACATGATTTAGCTTCAACTGCATCGAAACAAACAAATTAGCTTCAAATCCAAGCGAAACACATGATTTAGTGTCAAATCAATGCGAAGTAGAAGGATTATCTTCAAATCCGTGCGAAACAAATGGTATCGCTTCAACTACTTGTGATATACATGATTTAGCTTCAACTGCATGCGAAACAAACGAGTTAGCATCAAATCCATGCGTAACACATGATTTAGCTTCAAATCAATACGAAGTAGAAGGCTTAGGTTCAAATCCATGTTAATCAAATGGTTTAGCTTCAAATACATGTGATATACATGATTTAGCTTCAACTGCATGCGAAACAATCGAGTTAGCTTCAAATCCAAGCGGAAGACATGATTTAGCTTCAAATTCTTGCGAATCACATGATTTAGCTTCAAATTCTTGCGAATCACATGATTTAGCTTCAAATCCTTGCGCAACAAATGGTTTAGCTTCAAATACTTGTGATATAGATGATTTAGCTTCAACTGCACGCGAAACAAACGCGTTAGCTTCAAATCCAAGAGAAACACATGATTTAGCTTCAAATAAATGCGAAGTAGAAGACTGATCTTCGAATCCATGCGAAACAAATGGTTTAGATTCAAATACTTGCGATATAAGTAATATAGCTTCAAATGCTGGAAAAACAAACGCGTGAGCTTCATATCCAAGCGCAACACATGATTTAGCTTCAAATCAATGCGAAGTAGAAGGCTTAGCTTCAAAACCAATGAGAAACAAATGGGTTAGCTTCAAGTACTTGTGATGTACATGATTTTGCTTCAACTGCATGCGAAACAAACGTGTGAGCTTTAAATCCTTGCGAAACTCACGATTTAGCTCCAAATCAATGCGAAGTAGAAGGCTTAAAATCAAATCCATGCGACACAAATGATTTAGCTTCAAATACTTGCGATATAAGTGATATAGCTTCAAATGCAGGAGAAACAAAGGAGAGAGCTTCAAATCCAAGCGTAAGACATGATTTAGCTTCAAATCAATGCGAAGGAGAAGGCTTAGCTTCAAATCCATGCGAAACAAATGGTTTAGCTTCAAATACTTGTGAGATACATGATTGAGCTTCAACTGCATGCGATACAAACGAGTTAGCTTCAAATCCAAGCGAAACACATGATTTAGCTTCAAATCAATGCGAAGTAGTAGGCTTAGCTCCAAATCCATGGGAATCAAATGGTTTAGCTTCAAATAGTTGTGGTATACATAATTTAGCTTCATCTGCATGCGAAACAAACGAGTTAGCTTTAAATCCATCAGAAACCCATGATTTAGCTTAAAATCACTACGAGGTAGAGGGGTTACCTTCGAATCCATACGAAACAAATGGTTTAGCTTCAAATACTTGTGATATACATGATTTAGCTTCAATTGCATGCGAAACAAACGAGTTAGCTTCAAATCCATGCGAAACAAATGAGTTAGCTTCAAATCCATGAGAAACACATGATTTAGCTCCAATTCAATGCGAAGTAGAAGGCTTACTTTCGAATCCATACGAAACAAATGGTTTAGCTTCAAATACTTGTAAATTACATGATTTAGAATCAAATGCAGGCGAAACAAACGAGTTGGCTTCTAATCCAAGCGAATACATGATTTAGCTTCAAATCAATACGAAGTAGGAGGCTTAGCTTCAAATCCATGCGAAACGAATGATTTATCTTCAAATACTGGCGAATATAAGTGATATTGGTTCAAATGCAGGCGAAACAAACGAGTTATCTTCAAATCAATGCGAAACACGTGATTTAGCATCAAATGAATGCGAAGTAGAAGGCTTAGCTTCAAATCCATGCGAAACAAATGGTTCAGCTTCAAATAATTGTGATATACATGATTTAACTTCAACTGCAGGCGAAACAAACGAGTTGGCTACAAATCCAAGCGAGTGCATGATTTAGCTTCAAATCAATACGAAGTAGGAGGCTTAGCTTCAAATCCATGCGACACAAATGATTTAGCTTCAAATACTTGCGATATAAGTGATATAGCTTCAAATGCATGCGAAACAAACGAGTCAGCTTCAATTCATGTGAACCACATCATTTAGTTTCAAATTCATGCGAATCAAATGGTTTTGCTTCCAATACATGTGATAAACATGATTCAGCTTCAACTGCATGCGAAACAATGAGTTAGCTTCAAATCCAAGAGAACACATGATTTAGTTTCAAATCAAAGGAAGTAGAAGGCTTAGCTTCAAATTCATGCGAAACGAATGATTGACCGTCAAATACTTGCGAATATAAGTGATTTAGCTTCAACTGCATGCGAAACAAACGAGTTAGCATCAAATACAAGCGAAACACATGATTTAGCATCAAATAAATGCGAAGTAGAAGGCTTAGCCTCAAATCCATGCGAAACATATGGTTCAGCTTCAAATAATTGTGATATACATGATTTAACTTCAACTGCAGGCGAAACAAACGAGTTATCTTCAAATCAATGCAAAACACGTGATTTAACATCAAATAAATGCGAAGTAGAAGGCTTAGCTTCAAATCTATGCGAAACAAATTGTTCAGCTTCAAATACTTGTGATATACATGATTTAGCTTCAACTGCATCAGAAACAAACGAGTTAGATTCAAATTCATGCGAAACACATGATTTAGCTTCAAATCAATGCGACGTAGAAGGCTCATCATCGAATCCATGCGAAACAAATGGTTTAGATTCAAATACTTGTGATGTACGTGATTCAGCTTCAAATGCATTTGAAACAAACGAGTTAGTTTCAAATCCATGCGAAACACATGATTTAGCTTCAAATCAATGCGAAGTTGAAGGCTTAGCTTCAAGTCCATGCGAGACGAATGATTGAACTTCAAACAATTGCGAATATAAGAGATATAGCTTCGGATTCAAGCAAAACAAACGAGTTAGATTCAAATTCATGCGAAACACATGATTTAGTTTCAAATCAATGCGAGGTAGAAGGCTTAGTTTCAAATCCAAGCGAAAAACATGATTTAGGTTCAAATCAATGCGAAGTAGAAGGCTTGGTTTTAAATCCATTCGAATCAAATGGTTTTGCTTCAAATACTTGTGATATACATGATTTAGCTTCAAATCTATGCGAAGTAGAAGGCTGCTCATCGAATCCATGCGAAACAAATAGTTTCGCTTCAAATAGTTGTGATATACGTGATTTAGCTTCAAATGCATGTGAAACAAACGAGTTAGCTTTAAATCCATGCAAAACACATGATTTAGCTTCAAATCAATGCGAATCACATGGTTTAGCTTAATATTCATGCGAAACAGATGGTTTAGATTCAGATACTTGTGATAAACGTGATTTAGCATCAACTGCATGCGAAACAATCGAGTTAGCTTCAAATCCAAGCAAAACACATGATTTAGCTTCAAATCAATGCGCAGTAGAAGGCTTAGCTTCAAATCCATGCGAATCAAATTGTGTACCTTCAAATACATGCGATAAACATGATTTAACTTCAACTGCATGCGAAACAAACGAGTTAGCTCCAAATCCAAGCGAAACACATGATTTAGCTTCAAATTCTTGCGATTCACATGGTTTAGCTTCAAATCCTTGCTATGCAAATGGTTTAGCTTCAAATACTTGTTTATACATAATTTAGCTTCAACTGCATGCGAAAGAAACGAATTAGCTTCAAATGCAAGCGAAACACATGATTTAGATTCAAATTCATGCGAAGTAGGAGGCTTAGATTCAAATCCATGCGAAACGAATGGTTTAGCTTCAAATACTTGTGATATACATGATTTAGCTTCAACTGCATGCGGAACAAACGCGTTAGCTTCAAATCCAAGCGAAACACATGATTTAGCTTCAAATCAATGCGAAGTAGTAGCCTTAGTTTCAAATTTATGCGAAACGAATGATGTGGCTTCAAATACTTGCGAATATAAGCGATATAGTTTCAACTGCATGCGAAACTAACGAGTTAGCTTCAAATCCAAGCGAAACACATGATTTAGCTTCAATTTCATGCAAAGTATAAGTCTTAGCTTCAAATACATGCAAAATAAATGGTTTAGCTTAAAATACATGTTTTATACATGATTTAGCACAAAGTGCATTGCGAAACAATCGAGTTAGCTTCTAATCCAAATTTCAAATCAATTCGAAGTAGAAGGAATGCGAAACAATCGAGTTAGCTTAAAATCCAAGCAAAACACATGATTTAGCTTCGAATCATTGCGCATTAGAAGGCTTAGCTTCAAATCCATGCGATACAAATGGTTTAGCTTCGAATACTTGTGATATACATGATTTAGCTTCAACTGCATGCGAAACAAACGAGTTAGCTTCAAATCCAAGCGAAACACATGATTTAGCTTCAAATCAATGCGAAGTAGTTGCCTTAGTTTCAAATTTATGCGAAACGAATGATTTGGCTTCAAATACTTGCGAATATAAGCGATATAGGTTCAACTGCATGCGAAACTAACTAGTTAGCTTCAAATCCAAGCGAAACACATGATTTAGCTTCAATTTCATGCAAAGCATAAGTCTTAGCTTCAAATACATGCGAAATAAATGGTTTAGCTTCAAATACATGTTTTATACATGATTTAGCATAAAGTGCATTGCGAAACAATCGAGTTAGCTTCTAATCCAAACTTCAAATGAATTCGAAGTAGAAGGAATGCGAAACAATCGAGTTAGCTTCAAATCCAAGCAAAACACATGATTTAGCTTCGAATCATTGCGCATTAGAAGGCTTAGCTTCAAATCCATGCGATACAAATGGTTTAGCTTCGAATACATGTGATATACATGATTTAGATTCAACTGCATGCGAAACAAACGAAATTAGCTTCAAATCCAAGCGAAACACATGATTTAGATTCAAATTCATGCGACGTAGGAGGCTTAGATTCACATCCATGCGAAACGAACGGTTTAGCTTCAAATACTTGTGATATACATGATTTAGCTTCAACTGCATGCGAAACAAACGAGTTAGCTTCAAATCCCAGCGAAACACATGATTTAGCTTCAAATTCTTGCGAATCACATGGTTTAGCTTCAAATCCTTGCGATGCAAATGGTTTAGCTTCAAATACTTGTTTATACATAATTTAGCTTCAACTGCATGCGAAACAAACGAGTTAGCTTCAAATCCAAGCGAAACACATGATTTAGATTCAAATTCATGCGACGTAGGAGGCTTAGGTTCAAATCCATGCGAAACGAACGGTTTAGCTTCAAATACTTGTGATATACATGATTTAGCTTCAACTGCATGCGGAACAAACGAGTTAGCTTCAAATCCAAGCGAAACACATGATTTAGCTTCAAATTCTTGCGAATCACATGGTTTAGCTTCAAATCCTTGCGATGCAAATGGTTTAGCTTCAAATACTCGTTTATACATAATTTAGCTTCAACTGCATGCGAAACAAACGAATTAGCTTCAAATGCAAGGGAAACACATGATTTGGATTCAAATTCATGCGAAGTAGGAGGCTTAGATTCAAATCCATGCGAAACGAATGGTTTAGCTTCAAATACTTGTGATATACATGATTTAGCTTCAACTGCATGCGAAACAAACGAGTTAGCTTCAAATCCAAGCGAAACACATGATTTAGCTTCAAATCAATGCGAAGTAGTTGCCTTAGTTTCAAATTTATGCGAAACGAATGATTTGGCTTCAAATACTTGCGAATATAAGCGATATAGCTACAACTGCATGCGAAACTAACGAGTTAGCTTCAAATCCAAGCGAAACACATGATTTAGCTTCAATTTCATGCAAAGCATAAGTCTTAGCTTCAAATACATGCGAAATAAATGGTTTAGCTTCAAATACATGTTTTATACATGATTTAGCATAAAGTGCATTGCGAAACAATCGAGTTAGCTTCTAATCCAAACTTCAAATGAATTCGAAGTAGAAGGAATGCGAAACAATCGAGTTAGCTTCAAATCCAAGCAAAACACATGATTAAGCTTCGAATCATTGCGCATTAGAAGGCTTAGCTTCAAATCCATGCGATACAAATGGATTAGCTTCGAATACTTGTGATATACATGATTTAGCTTCAACTGCGTGCGAAACAAACGAGTTAGCTTCAAATCCAAGCGAAACACATGATTTAGATCAAAATTCATGCGACGTAGGAGGCTTAGATTCAAATCCATGCGAAACGAATGGTTTAGCTTCAAATACTTGTGATATACATGATTTAGCTTCAACTGCATGCGAAACAAACGAGTTAGCTTCAATTACCAAGCGAAACACATGATTAAGCTTCAAATCAATACGAAGCAGAAGGCTTAGCTTCAAATCAATGCGAAACAAATGGTTTAGCTTTAAATACTTGCGATATAAGTGATATAGCTTCAAATGCAGGAGAAACAAACGAGTTAACTTCAAATCCATGCGAAACACATGATTTAGCTTCAAATCAATGCGAAGTAGAAGGCTTAGCTTTAAATACATGAGAAACAAATGATTTATCTTCAGATAATTGCGATATATGTGATATAGCTACAAATCCATGCGAAACACATGATTTAGCTTCAAATTCATGCGAATCACATGGATTAGCTTCATAGCTTCATATTCTTGCGAAACAGTTGGATTAGATTCAGATACTTGTGATGTACATGTTTTAGCTTCAACTGCATGCGAAACAACCGTGTTAGCTTCAAATCCAAGCGAAACACATGATTTAGCTTCAAATCAATGCGAAGTAGTTGCCTTAGTTTCAAATTTATGCGAAACGAATGATTTGGCTTCAAATACTTGCGAATATAAGCGATATAGCTTCAACTGCATGCGAAACAAACGAGTTAGCTTCAAATCCAAGCGAAACACATGATTTAGCTTCAAATTCTTGCGATTCACATGGTTTAGCTTCAAATCCTTGCTATGCAAATGGTTTAGCTTCAAATACTTGTTTATACATAATTCAGCTTCAACTGCATGCGAAAGAAACGAATTAGCTTCAAATGCAAGCGAAACAAATGATTTAGATTCAAATTCATGCGAAGTAGGAGGCTTAGATTCAAATCCATGCGAAACGAATGGTTTAGCTTCAAATACTTGTGATATACATGATTTAGCTTCAACTGCATGCGGAACAAACGCGTTAGCTTCAAATCCAAGCGAAACACATGATTTAGCTTCAAATTCCTCCGAAGTAGAAGGCTTAGCTTTAAATACATGAGAAGCAAATGATTTATCTTCAGATAATTGCGATATATGTGATATAGCTTCAAATCCATGCGAATCACATGATTTAGCTTCAAATGCATGCGAATCACATGGACTAGCTTCATAGCTTCATATTCTTGCGAAACAGATGGATTAGATTCAGATACTTGTGATGTACATGTTTTAGCTTCAACTGCATGCGAAACAACCGTGTTAGCTTCAAATCCAAGCGAAACACATGATTTATCTTCAAATCAATGCGAAGTTGAAGGCTTTGCTTCAAATCCATGCGAAGCGAATGGTTTAGCTTCAAATACTTGTGATATACACGATTTATCTTCAAATGCAGGCAAAAAAAAACGAGTTAGCTTCAAATCCATGCGAAACACATGGTTTAGCTTCAAATACTTGTGATTTACATGATTTATCTTCAACTGCATGCGAAAGAAACGAATTAGCTTCAAATGCAAGCGAAACGCATAATTCAGCTTCAAATACGTTCGAAACACATGGTTCAGATTAATATTCATGCAAAACAAATGGTTCAGCTTCAAATACTTGTGATATACATGAATTAGCTTCAAATGCAGGCGAAACAAACCAGTAGGCTTCAAAACCAAGCGATACACATGATTTAGATTCAAATTCATGCGAAGTAGAAGGCTTAGCTTCAAATCCATGCGAAACGAATGGTATAGCTTCAAATACTTGTGATATACATGATTTAGCTTTAACTGCATGCGAAACAAACGAGTTAGCTTCAAATCCATGCGAAACACATGATTTAGATTCAAATTCATGCGACGTAGGAGGCTTAGATTCAAATCCATGCGAAACGAACAATTTAACTTCAAATACTTGTGATATACATGATTTAGCTTCAACTGCATGCGAAACAAACGTGTTAGCTTCAAATCCAAGCGAAACACATGATTTATCTTCAAATCAATGCGAAGTTGAAGACTTTGCTTCAAATCCATGCGAAGCGAATGGTTTAGCTTCAAATACTTGTGATATACACGATTTATCTTCAAATGCAGGCAAAAAAAACGAGTTAGCTTCAAATCCATGCGAAACACATGGTTTAGCTTCAAATACTTGTGATTTACATGATTTATCTTCAACTGCATGCGAAAGAAACGAATTAGCTTCAAATGCAAGCGAAACGCATAATTCAGCTTCAAATACGTTCGAAACACATGGTTCAGATTAATATTCATGCAAAACAAATGGTTCAGCTTCAAATACTTGTGATATACATGAATTAGCTTCAAATGCAGGCGAAACAAACCAGTAGGCTTCAAAACCAAGCGATACACATGATTTAGATTCAAATTCATGCGAAGTAGAAGGCTTAGCTTCAAATCCATGCGAAACGAATGGTATAGCTTCAAATACTTGTGATATACATGATTTAGCTTTAACTGCATGCGAAACAAACGAGTTAGCTTCAAATCCATGCGAAACACATGATTTAGATTCAAATTCATGCGACGTAGGAGGCTTAGATTCAAATCCATGCGAAACGAACAGTTTAGCTTCAAATACTTGTGATATACATGATTTAGCTTCAACTGCATGCGAAACAAACGTGTTAGCTTCAAATCCAAGCGAAACACATGATTTATCTTCAAATCAATGCGAAGTTGAAGACTTTGCTTCAAATCCATGCGAAGCGAATGGTTTAGCTTCAAATACATGTTTTATACATGATTTAGCATAAAGTGCATTGCGAAACAATCGAGTTAGCTTCTAATCCAAACTTCAAATGAATTCGAAGTAGAAGGAATGCGAAACAATCGAGTTAGCTTCAAATCCAAGCAAAACACATGATTTAGCTTCGAATCATTGCGCATTAGAAGGCTTAGCTTCAAATCCATGCGATACAAATGGTTTAGCTTCGAATACATGTGATATACATGATTTAGATTCAACTGCATGCGAAACAAACGAAATTAGCTTCAAATCCAAGCGAAACACATGATTTAGATCAAAATTCATGCGACGTAGGAGGCTTAGATTCAAATCCATGCGAAACGAATGGTTTAGCTTCAAATACTTGTGATATACATGATTTAGCTTCAACTGCATGCGAAACAAACGAGTTAGCTTCAATTACCAAGCGAAACACATGATTAAGCTTCAAATCAATACGAAGCAGAAGGCTTAGCTTCAAATCAATGCGAAACAAATGGTTTAGCTTTAAATACTTGCGATATAAGTGATATAGCTTCAAATGCAGGAGAAACAAACGAGTTAACTTCAAATCCATGCGAAACACATGATTTAGCTTCAAATCAATGCGAAGTAGAAGGCTTAGCTTTAAATACATGAGAAACAAATGATTTATCTTCAGATAATTGCGATATATGTGATATAGCTACAAATCCATGCGAAACACATGATTTAGCTTCAAATTCATGCGAATCACATGGATTAGCTTCATAGCTTCATATTCTTGCGAAACAGTTGGATTAGATTCAGATACTTGTGATGTACATGTTTTAGCTTCAACTGCATGCGAAACAACCGTGTTAGCTTCAAATCCAAGCGAAACACATGATTTAGCTTCAAATCAATGCGAAGTAGTTGCCTTAGTTTCAAATTTATGCGAAACGAATGATTTGGCTTCAAATACTTGCGAATATAAGCGATATAGCTTCAACTGCATGCGAAACAAACGAGTTAGCTTCAAATCCAAGCGAAACACATGATTTAGCTTCAAATTCTTGCGATTCACATGGTTTAGCTTCAAATCCTTGCTATGCAAATGGTTTAGCTTCAAATACTTGTTTATACATAATTCAGCTTCAACTGCATGCGAAAGAAACGAATTAGCTTCAAATGCAAGCGAAACAAATGATTTAGATTCAAATTCATGCGAAGTAGGAGGCTTAGATTCAAATCCATGCGAAACGAATGGTTTAGCTTCAAATACTTGTGATATACATGATTTAGCTTCAACTGCATGCGGAACAAACGCGTTAGCTTCAAATCCAAGCGAAACACATGATTTAGCTTCAAATTCCTCCGAAGTAGAAGGCTTAGCTTTAAATACATGAGAAGCAAATGATTTATCTTCAGATAATTGCGATATATGTGATATAGCTTCAAATCCATGCGAATCACATGATTTAGCTTCAAATGCATGCGAATCACATGGACTAGCTTCATAGCTTCATATTCTTGCGAAACAGATGGATTAGATTCAGATACTTGTGATGTACATGTTTTAGCTTCAACTGCATGCGAAACAACCGTGTTAGCTTCAAATCCAAGCGAAACACATGATTTATCTTCAAATCAATGCGAAGTTGAAGGCTTTGCTTCAAATCCATGCGAAGCGAATGGTTTAGCTTCAAATACTTGTGATATACACGATTTATCTTCAAATGCAGGCAAAAAAAAACGAGTTAGCTTCAAATCCATGCGAAACACATGGTTTAGCTTCAAATACTTGTGATTTACATGATTTATCTTCAACTGCATGCGAAAGAAACGAATTAGCTTCAAATGCAAGCGAAACGCATAATTCAGCTTCAAATACGTTCGAAACACATGGTTCAGATTAATATTCATGCAAAACAAATGGTTCAGCTTCAAATACTTGTGATATACATGAATTAGCTTCAAATGCAGGCGAAACAAACCAGTAGGCTTCAAAACCAAGCGATACACATGATTTAGATTCAAATTCATGCGAAGTAGAAGGCTTAGCTTCAAATCCATGCGAAACGAATGGTATAGCTTCAAATACTTGTGATATACATGATTTAGCTTTAACTGCATGCGAAACAAACGAGTTAGCTTCAAATCCATGCGAAACACATGATTTAGATTCAAATTCATGCGACGTAGGAGGCTTAGATTCAAATCCATGCGAAACGAACAATTTAACTTCAAATACTTGTGATATACATGATTTAGCTTCAACTGCATGCGAAACAAACGTGTTAGCTTCAAATCCAAGCGAAACACATGATTTATCTTCAAATCAATGCGAAGTTGAAGACTTTGCTTCAAATCCATGCGAAGCGAATGGTTTAGCTTCAAATACTTGTGATATACACGATTTATCTTCAAATGCAGGCAAAAAAAACGAGTTAGCTTCAAATCCATGCGAAACACATGGTTTAGCTTCAAATACTTGTGATTTACATGATTTATCTTCAACTGCATGCGAAAGAAACGAATTAGCTTCAAATGCAAGCGAAACGCATAATTCAGCTTCAAATACGTTCGAAACACATGGTTCAGATTAATATTCATGCAAAACAAATGGTTCAGCTTCAAATACTTGTGATATACATGAATTAGCTTCAAATGCAGGCGAAACAAACCAGTAGGCTTCAAAACCAAGCGATACACATGATTTAGATTCAAATTCATGCGAAGTAGAAGGCTTAGCTTCAAATCCATGCGAAACGAATGGTATAGCTTCAAATACTTGTGATATACATGATTTAGCTTTAACTGCATGCGAAACAAACGAGTTAGCTTCAAATCCATGCGAAACACATGATTTAGATTCAAATTCATGCGACGTAGGAGGCTTAGATTCAAATCCATGCGAAACGAACAGTTTAGCTTCAAATACTTGTGATATACATGATTTAGCTTCAACTGCATGCGAAACAAACGTGTTAGCTTCAAATCCAAGCGAAACACATGATTTATCTTCAAATCAATGCGAAGTTGAAGACTTTGCTTCAAATCCATGCGAAGCGAATGGTTTAGCTTCAAATACTTGTGATATACACGATTTATCTTCAAGTGCAGGCGAAAAAAAACGAGTTAGCTTCAAATCCATGCGAAACACATGGTTTAGCTTCAAATACTTGTGATTTACATGATTTATCTTCAACTGCATGCGAAAGAAACGAATTAGCTTCAAATGCAAGCGAAACGCATAATTCAGCTTCAAATACGTTCGAAACACATGGTTCAGATTAATATTCATGCAAAACAAATGGTTCAGCTTCAAATACTTGTGATATACATGAATTAGCTTCAAATGCAGGCGAAACAAACCAGTAGGCTCCAAAACCAAGCGATACACATGAATTAGATTCAAATTCATGCGAAGTAGAAGGCTTGGCTTCAAATCCATGCGAAACGAATGGTATAGCTTCAAATACTTGTGATATACATGATTTAGCTTCATCTGCATGCGAAACAAACGAATTAGCTTCAAATGCAAGCGAAACACATGATTTAGATTCAAATTCATGCGAAATAGGAGGCTTAGATTCAAATCCATGCGAAACGAATGGTTTAGCTTCAAATACTTTGTGATATACATGATTTAGCTTCAACTGCATGCGAAACAAACGAGTTAGCTTCAAATCCATGCGAAACACATGATTTAGCTTCAAATCAATGGGAAGTAGAAGGCTTAGCTTTAAATACATGAGAAACAAATGATTTATCTTCAGATAATTGCGATATATGTGATATAGCTTCAAATCCATGCGAAACACATGATTTAGCTTCAAATTCATGCGAATCACATGGATTAGCTTCATAGCTTCATATTCTTGCGAAACAGATGGATTAGATTCAGATACTTGTGATGTACATGTTTTAGCTTCAACTGCATGCGAAACAACCGTGTTAGCTTCAAATCCAAGCGAAACACATGATTTATCTTCAAATCAATGCGAAGTTGAAGGCTTTGCTTCAAAACCATGCGAAGCGAATGGTTTAGCTTCAAATACTTGTGACATATACGATTTATCTTCAAATGCAGGCGAAAAAAAACGAGTTAGCTTCAAATCCATGCGAAACACATGGTTTGGCTTCAAATACTTGTGATTTACATGATTTATCTTCAACTGCATGCGAAAGAAACGAATTAGCTCCAAATGAAAGCGAAACGCATAATTCAGCTTCAAATACGTTCGAAACACATGGTTCAGATTAATATTCATGCAAAACAAATGGTTCAGCTTCAAATACTTGTGATATACATGAATTAGCTTCAAATGCAGGCGAAACAAACCAGTAGGCTTCAAAACCAAGCGATACACATGATTTAGATTCAAATTCATGCGACGTAGGAGGCTTAGATTCAAATCCATGCGAAACGGACGGTTTAACTTCAAATACTTGTGATATACATGATTCAGCTTCAACTGCATGCGAAATAAACGAGTTAGCTTCAAATCCAAGCGAAACACATGATTTAGCTTGAAATCAATGCGAAGTAGAAGCCCTAGTTTCAAATTCATGCGAATCGAATGATTTGGTTTCAAATACTTGCGAATATAAGCGATATAGCTTCAACTGCATGCGAAACAAACGAGTTAGCTTCAAATCCAAGCGAAACACATGATTTAGCTTCAAATAAATGCGCAGTGGAAGCCTTAACTTCAAATACATGAGAAACAAATGATTTATCTTCAGATAATTGCGATAGAATAATCACATGGATTAGCTTCATAGCTTCATATTCTTGCGAAACAGATGGATTAGATTCAGATACTTGTGATGTACATGTTTTAGCTTCAACTGCATGCGAAACAACCGTGTTAGCTTCAAATTCTTACGAATATAAGTGATATAGCTTCAAATGCAGGCGAAACAAACGAATTTAGCTTTAAATCCGTGCGAAACACATAATTTGGCTCCAAATTAAGGCGAAGTAGAAGGCTTAGTTTCTAAACCATGCGAATCAAATGGTTTAGCTTCAAATACTTGTGATATACATGACTTAGCTTCAGCTGTGTGCGAAACAAACGAATTAGCTTCAAATCCAAGCGAAACACATGCTTTAGCTTCAAATCAATGCGAAGTAGAAGGCTTAGCCTCAAATCCATGCGAAACATATGGTTCAGCTTCAAATAATTGTGATATACATGATTTAACTTCAACTGCAGGCGAAACAAACGAGTTATCTTCAAATCAATGCAAAACACGTGATTTAACATCAAATAAATGCGAAGTAGAAGGCTTAGCTTCAAATCTATGCGAAACAAATTGTTCAGCTTCAAATACTTGTGATATACATGATTTAGCTTCAACTGCATCAGAAACAAACGAGTTAGATTCAAATTCATGCGAAACACATGATTTAGCTTCAAATCAATGAGACGTAGAAGGCTCATCATCGAATCCATGCGAAACAAATGGTTTAGATTCAAATACTTGTGATGTACGTGATTCAGCTTCAAATGCATTTGAAACAAACGAGTTAGTTTCAAATCCATGCGAAACACATGATTTAGCTTCAAATCAATGCGAAGTTGAAGGCTTAGCTTCAAGTCCATGCGAGACGAATGATTGAACTTCAAACAATTGCGAATATAAGAGATATAGCTTCGGATTCAAGCAAAACAAACGAGTTAGATTCAAATTCATGCGAAACACATGATTTAGTTTCAAATCAATGCGAGGTAGAAGGCTTAGTTTCAAATCCAAGCGAAAAACATGATTTAGGTTCAAATCAATGCGATGTAGAAGGCTTGGTTTTAAATCCATTCGAATCAAATGGTTTTGCTTCAAATACTTGTGATATACATGATTTAGCTTCAAATCTATGCGAAGTAGAAGGCTGATCATCGAATCCATGCGAAACAAATAGTTTCGCTTCAAATAGTTGTGATATACGTGATTTAGCTTCAAATGCATGTGAAACAAACGAGTTAGCTTTAAATCCATGCAAAACACATGATTTAGCTTCAAATCAATGCGAATCACATGGTTTAGCTTAATATTCATGCGAAACAGATGGTTTAGATTCAGATACTTGTGATAAACGTGATTTAGCATCAACTGCATGCGAAACAATCGAGTTAGCTTCAAATCCAAGCAAAACACATGATTTAGCTTCAAATCAATGCGCAGTAAAAGGCTTAGCTTCAAATCCATGCGAATCAAATTGTGTACCTTCAAATACATGCGATAAACATGATTTAACTTCAACTGCATCAGAAACAAACGAGTTAGATTCAAATTCATGCGAAACACATGATTTAGCTTCAAATCAATGCGACGTAGAAGGCTCATCATCGAATCCATGCGAAACAAATGGTTTAGATTCAAATACTTGTGATGTACGTGATTCAGCTTCAAATGCATTTGAAACAAACGAGTTAGATTCAAATTCATGCGAAACACATGATTTAGCTTCAAATCAATGCGAAGTAAATGGCTTACCTTCAAATCCACCCGAAACAAATGGTTTGGCTTCAAGTACTTGCGATATACATGATTTAGCTTCAAATGCATGCGAAACAAACGAGTTAGCTTCAAATCCAAGCGAAACGCATGATTTATCTTCAAATCAATGCGAAGGTGAAAGTTTTGCTCCAAACCCATGCGAAGCGAATGTTTTAGATTCAAATACTTGTGATATACATGATTTAACTTCAAATGCAGGCGAAACAAACGAGTTAGCTTCGAATCCATGCCATACACACGATTTAAATTTAAATCAATGCGAAGTAGAAGGCTAATCTTCAAATCCATTCGAAACAAATGGTTTAGCTTCAAACACTTGCGATATAAATGAAACAGCTTCAAATGAAGACGAAACAAACGAGTTAGTTTCAAATCCATGCGAAACATATGATTTAGCATCAAATCAATGCGAAGTAGAAGGCTTAGCTTCAAATCAATCCGAAACATATGGTTTAGCTTCAAATACTCGTGATATACATGATTTAGCTTCAACTGCATGCGAATCAAACGAGTTAGCTTCAAATCCATGCGATTCACATGATTTAGCTTCGAATCAATGCGAAGTAGAAGGCTTAGCTTCAAACACATGAGAAACAAATGATATATCTACAGATAATTGCGATATAAGTGATACAGCTTCAAATCCATGCGAAACACATGATTTAGCTTCAAATTCAAGCGAATCACGTGGATTAGCTTCATAGCTTCATATTCTTGCGAAACGGATGGATTAGATCCAGATACTTGTGATGTACATGTTTTAGCTTCAACTGCATGCGAAACAAACGTGTTAGCTTCAAATCCAAGCGAAACGCATGATTTATCTTCAAATCAATGCGAAGATGAAAGTTTTGCTTCAAACCCATGCGAAGCGAATGTTTTAGCTTCAAATACTTGTGATATACATGATTTAACTTCAAATGCAGGCGAAACAAACGAGTTAGCTTCGAATCCATGCCATACACACGATTTAGATTTAAATCAATGCGAAGTAGAAGGCTTATCTTCAAATCCATTCGAAACAAATGGTTTAGCTTCAAACACTTGCGATATAAATGAAACAGCTTCAAATGAAGACGAAACAAACGCGTTAGTTTCAAATCCATGCGAAACATATGATTTAGCATCAAATCAATGCGAAGTAGAAGGCTTAGCTTCAAATCAATCCGAAACAAATGGTTTAGCATCAAATACTTGTGATATACATGATTTATCTTCAAATACAGGCGAAGAAAACGAGTTAGCTTCAAATCCATGCGAAACATATGATTTAGCTTCAAATCAATGCGAATTGGAAGGCTTAGGTTCAAATACACGCGAATCAAATGGTTTAGCTTCAAATACTTGTGATATACATGATTTATCTTCAAATACAGGCGAAGAAAACGAGTTAGCTTCAAATCCATGAGAAACATATGATTTAGCTTCAAATCAATGCGAATTGGAAGGCTTAGGTTCAAATACACGCGAATCAAATGGTTTAGCTTCAAATACTTGTGATATACATGATTTAGCTTCAAATGCAGGCGAAACAAACGAGTTAGCTTCTTATCCAAGCGAAACACATGATTTAGCTTCAAATCAATGCGAAGTAGTAGGCTTAGCTTCAAATCCATGCGAATCAAATGATTTAGCTTCACATACTTGTGATATACATGATTTAGCTTCAACTGCGTGCGAAACCATCGTGCTGGCTTCAAATTCATGCGAAACACATGATTTAGCTTCAAATCAATGCGAAGTAAATGGCTTACCTTCAAATCCATCCGGAACAAATGGTTTGGCTTCAAGTACTTGCGATATACATGATTTAGCTTCAAATGCATGCGAAACAAACGAGTTAGCTACAAATCTAAGCGAAATACATGAGTTAGCTTCAATCAATGCGAAGTAGAGGGCTTAGCTTCAAATCCGAGCGAAACGCATGATTTAGATTCAAATACTTCGGAATAGAAGTGATATAGCTTCAACTGCATGCGAAACAATGAGTTAGCTTCAAATCCAAGAGAACACATGATTTAGCTTCAAATCAAAGCGAAGTAGAAGGCTTAGCTTCAAATTCATGCGAAACGAATGATTGACCGTCAAATACTTGCGAATATAAGTGATATAGCTTCAAATGCAGGCGAAACAAACGAGTTAGCTTCGAATACATGCGAAACACACGATTTAGCTTAAAATCAATGCGAAGAAGAAGCTTCAAATACATATGATATACATTATTTAGCTTCAACTGCATCAGAAACAAACGAGTTAGTTTCAAATCCATGCGAAAGATATGATTTAGCTTCAAATCAATGCGAACTAGAAGCCTTAGCTTCAAATCCATGCGAAACGAATGATTGAATTTCAAATACTTGCGAATATATGTGATATAGCATCGAATTCAAGCAAAACAAACGAGTTATATTCAAATTCATGCGAAACACATGATTTAGCTTCAAATCAATGCAAAGTAGAAGACTTAGTTTCAAATCCAAGCGAAAAACATGATTTAGCTTCAAATCAATGCGAAGTAGAAGGCTTAGCTTCAAATACATGAGAAACAAATGGTTTAGGTTCAAATACTTGTAAAATACATGATTTAGAATCAAATGCAGGCGAAACAAACGAGTTGGCTTCAAATCCAAGCGAATACATAATTTAGCTTCAAATCAATACGAAGTAGGAGGATTAGCTTCAAATCCATGCGAAACGAATGATTTATCTTCAAATACTGGCGAATATAAGTGATATTGGTTCAAATGCAGGCGAAACAAACGAGTTATCTTCAAATCAATGCAAAACACGTGATTTAACATCAAATAAATGCGAAGTAGAAGGCTTAGCTTCAAATCTATGCGAAACAAATTGTTCAGCTTCAAATACTTGTGATATACATGATTGAGCTTCAACTGCATGTGAAACAAACGTGTTACCTTCAAATCCAAGCGAAACATATTATTTAGCTTCAAATCAATGCGAAGTAGAAGGCTTAGCTTCAAATCCATGCGAAACGAATGACTGAGCTTCAAATACTTGCGATTATACGTGATATAACTTCGAATGCTGGCGAAACAACCGAGTTAGTTTCAAATCCATACCAAACACAAAATTTAGCTTCAAATCAATGCGAAGTAGAAGGCTTAGTTTCAAATCCAAGCGAAACACATGATTTAGCTTCAAATCAATGCGAAACACATGGTTTAGCTTCAAATACTTGTGATATACATGATTTAGCTTCCAATGCAGGAGAGACAAACGAGATAGATTCAAATCCAAGCGAAACATATGATTTAGCTTCAAATCCATGCGAAACGAATGATTGAACTTAAAATACTTGCGAATATAAGTGATATAGCTTCGAATTCAAGCAAAACAAACGAGTTAGATTCAAATTCATGCGAAACACATGATTTAGCTTCAAATCAATGCGACGTAGAAGGCTCATCATCGAATCCATGCGAAACAAATGGTTTAGATTCAAATACTTGTGATATACGTGATTCAGCTTCAAATGCATTTGAAACAAACGAGTTAGTTTCAAATCCATGCGAAACACATGATTTAGCTTCAAATCAATGCGAAGTTGAAGGCTTAGCTTCAAGTCCATGCGAGACGAATGATTGAACTTCAAACACTTGCGAATATAAGAGATATAGCTTCGGATTCAAGCAAAACAAACGAGTTAGATTCAAATTCATGCGAAACACATGATTTAGTTTCAAATCAATGCGAGGTAGAAGGCTTAGTTTCAAATCCAAGCGAAAAACATGATTTAGGTTCAAATCAATGCGAAGTAGAAGGCTTGGTTTTAAATCCATTCGAATCAAATGGTTTTGCTTCAAATACTTGTGATATACATGATTTAGCTTCAAATCTATGCGAAGTAGAAGGCTGCTCATCGAATCCATGCGAAACAAATAGTTTCGCTTCAAATAGTTGTGATATACGTGATTTAGCTTCAAATGCATGTGAAACAAACGAGTTAGCTTTAAATCCATGCAAAACACATGATTTAGCTTCAAATCAATGCGAATCACATGGTTTAGCTTAATATTCATGCGAAACAGATGGTTTAGATTCAGATACTTGTGATAAACGTGATTTAGCATCAACTGCATGCGAAACAATCGAGTTAGCTTCAAATCCAAGCAAAACACATGATTTAGCTTCAAATCAATGCGCAGTAGAAGGCTTAGCTTCAAATCCATGCGAATCAAATTGTGTACCTTCAAATACATGCGATAAACATGATTTAACTTCAACTGCATGCGAAACAAACGAGTTAGCTCCAAATCCAAGCGAAACACATGACTTAGCTTCAAATCAATGCGAAGTAGAAGGCTTAGCTTCAAATCCATGCGAAACAAATGGTTTAGCTTCACATACTTGTGATATACATGATTTAGCTTCAACTGCGTGCGAAACCATCGTGCTGGCTTCAAATTCATGCGAAACACATGATTTAGCTTCAAATCAATGCGAAGTAAATGGCTTACCTTCAAATCCACCCGAAACAAATGGTTTGGCTTCAAGTACTTGCGATATACATGATTTAGCTTCAAATGCATGCGAAACAAACGAGTTAGCTTCAAATCCAAGCGAAACGCATGATTTATCTTCAAATCAATGCGAAGGTGAAAGTTTTGCTCCAAACCCATGCGAAGCGAATGTTTTAGATTCAAATACTTGTGATATACATGATTTAACTTCAAATGCAGGCGAAACAAACGAGTTAGCTTCGAATCCATGCCATACACACGATTTAGATTTAAATCAATGCGAAGTAGAAGGCTTATCTTCAAATCCATTCGAAACAAATGGTTTAGCTTCAAACACTTGCGATATAAATGAAACAGCTTCAAATGAAGACGAAACAAACGAGCTAGTTTCAAATCCATGCGAAACATATGATTTAGCATCAAATCAATGCGAAGTAGAAGGCTTAGCTTCAAATCAATCCGAAACATATGGTTTAGCTTCAAATACTCGTGATATACATGATTTAGCTTCAACTGCATGCGAATCAAACGAGTTAGCTTCAAATCCATGCGATTCACATGATTTAGCTTCGAATCAATGCGAAGTAGAAGGCTTAGCTTCAAACACATGAGAAACAAATGATATATCTACAGATAATTGCGATATAAGTGATACAGCTTCAAATCCATGCGAAACACATGATTTAGCTTCAAATTCAAGCGAATCACATGGATTAGCTTCATAGCTTCATATTCTTGCGAAACGGATGGATTAGATCCAGATACTTGTGATGTACATGTTTTAGCTTCAACTGCATGCGAAACAAACGTGTTAGCTTCAAATCCAAGCGAAACGCATGATTTATCTTCAAATCAATGCGAAGATGAAAGTTTTGCTTCAAACCCATGCGAAGCGAATGTTTTAGCTTCAAATACTTGTGATATACATGATTTAACTTCAAATGCAGGCGAAACAAACGAGTTAGCTTCGAATCCATGCCATACACACGATTTAGATTTAAATCAATGCGAAGTAGAAGGCTTATCTTCAAATCCATTCGAAACAAATGGTTTAGCTTCAAACACTTGCGATATAAATGAAACAGCTTCAAATGAAGACGAAACAAACGAGTTAGTTTCAAATCCATGCGAAACATATGATTTAGCATCAAATCAATGCGAAGTAGAAGGCTTAGCTTCAAATCAATCCGAAACAAATGGTTTAGCTTCAAATACTTGTGATATACATGATTTATCTTCAAATACAGGCGAAGAAAACGAGTTAGCTTCAAATCCATGCGAAACATATGATTTAGCTTCAAATCAATGCGAATTGGAAGGCTTAGGTTCAAATACACGCGAATCAAATGGATTAGCTTCAAATACTTGTGATATACATGATTTATCTTCAAATACAGGCGAAGAAAACGAGTTAGCTTCAAATCCATGAGAAACATATGATTTAGCTTCAAATCAATGCGAATTGGAAGGCTTAGGTTCAAATACACGCGAATCAAATGGTTTAGCTTCAAATACTTGTGATATACATGATTTAGCTTCAAATGCAGGCGAAACAAACGAGTTAGCTTCTTATCCAAGCGAAACACATGATTTAGCTTCAAATCAATGCGAAGTAGTAGGCTTAGCTTCAAATCCATGCGAATCAAATGGTTTAGCTTCACATACTTGTGATATACATGATTTAGCTTCAACTGCGTGCGAAACCATCGTGCTGGCTTCAAATTCATGCGAAACACATGATTTAGCTTCAAATCAATGCGAAGTAAATGGCTTACCTTCAAATCCATCCGAAACAAATGGTTTGGCTTCAAGTACTTGCGATATACATGATTTAGCTTCAAATGCATGCGAAACAAACGAGTTAGCTACAAATCTAAGCGAAATACATGAGTTAGCTTCAATCAATGCGAAGTAGAGGGCTTAGCTTCAAATCCGAGCGAAACGCATGATTTAGATTCAAATACTTCGGAATAGAAGTGATATAGCTTCAAATGCTGGCGAAACAAACGTGTTAGCTTCAAATCCATGCGAAACACAAGATTTAGCTTCAAAATCCTGCGAAGTAGGAGGCTTAGCGAATCAATGCGAAACAAATGGTTTAGCTTGAAATACTTGTGATATACAAGATTTACCTTTAACTGCACTACGAAACGATTGAGTTAGCTTCAAATCCAAGCGAAACACACGATTTAGGTAAAAATTCATGCGAAGTGGAAGGCTTAGTTTCAAATCCATGCGAAACGGATGGTTTAGCTTCACATACTTGCGAATATAAGTGATATAGCTTCAAATGCAGGCGAAACAAACGAGTTAGCTTCAAATCCAAGCAAAACAAATGATTTAGCTTCAAATGCTTGTAATACACATTATTTAGCTTCAACTGTATGCGAAACAAACGAGTTAGCTTCAAATTCAAGCGAATCAAATGATTTAGCTTCAAATCAATGCGAAGAAGAAGGCTTAGCTTCAAATCCATGCGAAACAAATGGTTTAGTTACAAATACTTGTGATATACATGATTTAGCTTCAACTGCATGCGAAACAAACGTGTTAGATTCAAATCCAAACGAAACACATGATTTAGATTCAAATTCATGCGAAGTAGAAGGCTTAGCTTCAAATCAATGCGGAACGTATGGTTTAGCTTCAAATACTTGCGAATATAAGTGATATAGCTTCCAATGCAAGCGAAACAAACGAGTTAGCATCAAATCCATTCGAATCACATGATATAGCTTCAAATCTATTCGTAGTAAACGGATTATCTTCAAATCCATGCGAAACTAATGGTTTAGCTTCAAATACTTCTGATACACATGATTTAGCTTCAACTGCATGCAAAACGAACGAGTTAGATTCAAATCTATGCGAAATACAAGATTTAGTTTAAAATCTACGCCAAGTAGAAGGTTTAGCTTCAAATCCATGCGAAACAAATGGTTTAGCTTCAAATCAAAGCTAAGTAAAAGGCTTATCTTCAAATCCATATGAAACAAGTTGTTCACCTACAAATACTTGTGATATACATGATTTAGCATCAACTGCATGCCAAAAAACGAGTAAGGTTCAAATCCATGCGAAACACATGGTTTAGCTTCAAATGAATGCGAAGTAGTAGACTCAGCTTAAAATACATGAGAAACAAATGATTTATATTCAGATAATTGCGATATATGTGACATAGCTATGAAAGCACGCGAAACAATCGAGTTAGATTCAAATCCATGCGAAATACATGATTTAGTTTCTAATCAATGCGAAGTAGAAGGTTTAGCTATAAATCCATGCGAAACAATTGGTTTAGCTTCAAATCAATTGCGAAGTAAACGGATTATCTTCAAATCCATGCGAAACAAATGATTTAGCTTCAAATGCTTCTGATACACATGATTTAGATTCAACTGCATGCGACGCAAACGAGTTAGCTTCAAATCCATGCGAAATACATGATTTAGTTTCAAATCAATGCGAAAGGGAAGGTTTAGCGTCAAATCCATGCGAAAGAAATGGTTTAGCTTCACATCAATGCGAGGTAAACGGATTATCTTCTAATCCATGCGAAACAAATGGTTTAGCTTCAAATACTTTTGATATACATGATTCAGCTTCAAATGCAGGCGAAACAAACGAGTTACCTTCAAATCCATGCGAACCACATGATGTAGCTCCAAATCAATGCGAAATAGACGGCTTAGCTTCAAATACATGAGAAGCAAATGGTTTAACATCAGATAATTGCAATATAAGTGATATAGATTCAAATGCAGTCGAATCAATCGAGTTAGCTTCAAATTAATGCGACGTAGCAGGCTTTGCTTCACATTCATGCGAAAGAAATGGTTTAGCTTCAAATACTTGTGATATACATGATTCAGCTTCAACTGAATGCGAAACAAACGAGTTAGCTTCAAAACCAAGCGAAACACATGATTTAAATTCAAATCAATGCGAAGTAGAAGGCTTAGCTTCAAATCCATGCGAAACAAATGCTATAGCTTCAAATACTTTTGATAAACATGATTTAGCTTCAACTGCATGCGAAATAAACGAGTTAGCTACAAAACACAGCGAAACGCATGATTTAGATTCCAATCAATGCGAAGTAGAAGGCATATCTTCAAATCCATGCGAAACAAATGGTTTACCTTCAAATACTTGTGCTATGCATGATTTAGCTTCAAATGCAGGCGAAACAAAAGAGTTAGCTTCATATCCATGCGAAACACATCATTTAGCTTCAAATTCATGCGAAACACATGGTTTAGCTCAATAGTCATGCGACACAGATGGTTTATATTCAGATACTTGTGATAAACATGATTTAGCTTCAACTGCAAACGAAACAATCGCGATAGCTTCAAATCAATGCGAAGTGGATGTCTTAGCATCAAATACATGAGAAACAAATGGTTTAGCTTAAAATACTTGTGATATACATGATTTAACTTCAACTGCATGCGAAACAAACGAGTTAGCTTCAAAACCAAGCGAAACACATGATTTAGCTGCAAATCAATGCGAAGTAGAAGGCTTAGCTTCAAATACATGCGAATCAAACGGTTTAGCTTCAAATACTTGTGATATACATGATTTATCTTCAAATGCAGGCGAAACAAAAGAGTTAGCTTCAAATCCATGCGAAACATATGATTTAGCTTCAAATCAGTGCGAAATAGACGGCTTAGCTTCAAATACATGAGAAGCAAATGATTTATCTTCAGATAATTGCGATATAAGTGATATAGATTCAAATGCCGTCGAATCAATCGAGTTAGCTTCAAATTAATGCGAAGTAGGAGGCTTATCTTCAAATCTATGCGAAACAAATGGTTTAGCTTCAAATTCTTGTGATATACATGATTTAGCTTCAACTGCATGCGAAACAAACGAGTTAGCTTCAAAACCAAGCGAAACACATGATTTAGCTTCAAATCAATGCGAAGTAGAAGGCTTAGCTTCAAATCCATGCGAATCAAACGATTTAGCTTCAAATACTTGTGATATACATGATTTATCTTCAAATGCAGGCGAAACAAAAGAGTTAGCTTCAAATCCATGCGAAACATTTGATTTAGCTTCAAATCAGTGCGAAATAGACGGCTTAGCTTCAAATACATGACAAGCAAATGATTTATCTTCAGATAATTCCGATATAAGTGATATAGTTTCAAATGCAGTCGAATCAATCGAGCTAGCTGCAAATCAATGCGAAGTAGAAGGCTTAGCTTCAAATCCATGCGAAGTAGAAGGCTTAGCTTCAAATCCATGCGAATCAAACGGTTTAGCTTCAAATACTTGTGATGTACATGATTTATCTTCAAATGCAGGCGAAACAAAAGAGTTAGCTTCAAAACCAAGCGAAACACATGATTTAGCTGCGAATCAATGCAAAGTAGAAGGCTTATCTTTAAATCCATGCGAATCAATCGGTTTAGATTCAAATACTTGTGATATACATGATTCACCTTCAACTGCATGCGTTACAGATGAGTTAGCTTCAAAACCAAGCGAAACACATGATTTAGCTGCAAATCAATGCGAAGTAGAAGGCTTAGCTTCAAATCCATGCGAATCAAACGGTTTAGCTTCAAATACTTGTGATATACATGATTTATCTCCAGATGCAGTCGAAACAAAAGAGTTAGCTTCAAATCCATGCGAAACACATCATTTAGTTTCAAATTCATGCGAAACACATGGTTTGGCTTCATAGCTTCATATTCTTGCGAAACAGATGGTTTAGATTCAGATACTTGTGATAATCATGATTTAGCTTCAACAGCATGCGAAACAAACAAGTTTGCTTCAATTCCAAGAGAAACACATGATTTAACTTCAAATCAATGCGAAGTAGATGGCTTAGCTTCAAATCCATGCGAAACAAATGCTATAGCTTCAAATACTTTTGATAAACATGATTTGGCTTCAACTGCATGCGAAACAAACGTGTTAGCTTCAAATCCAAGCGAAACATATGATTTAGCATCAAATCAGTGCGAAATAGACGGCTTAGCTTCAAATACATGAGAAGCAAATGATTTATATTCAGATAATTGCGATATAAGTGGTATAGATTCAAATGCAGTCGAATCAATCCAGTTAGCTTCTAATTAATGCGAAGTAGGTGGCTTATCTTCAAATCCATGCGAAACAAATGCCTTAGATTCAAATACTTTTGATATACATGATTTAGCTTCAACTGCAAGCGAAACAAACGAGTTAGCTTCAAAACCATGCGAAACACATGATTTAGCTGCAAATCAATGCGAAGTAGAAGGCTTAGCTTCAAATCCATGCTAATCAAACGGTTTAGTTTCAAATACTTGTGATATACATGATTTATCTTCAAATGCAGGCGAAACAAACGAGTTAGCTTCAAATCCATGCGAAACACATCATTTAGTTTCAAATTCATGTGAAACACATGGTTTAGCTTCATAGCTTCATATTCTTGCGAAACAGATGGTTTAGGTTCAGATACTTGTGATAAACATGATTTAGCTTCAACAGCATGCGAAACAAACAAGTTTGCTTCAATTCCAAGAGAAACACATGATTTAACTTCAAATCAATGCGAAGTAGATGGCTTAGCTTCAAATCCATGCGAAACAAATGCTATAGCTTCAAATACTTTTGATATACATGATTTAGCTTCAACTGCATGCGAAACAAACAAGTTAGGTTCAAATCCCAGCGAAACACATGATTTAGCTGCAAATCAATGCGAAGTTGAAGGGTTAGTTTCAAATCCATGCGAATCAAACGGTTGAGCTTCAAGTACTTGTGATATACATTAGTTAACTTCAAATGCAGGCGAAACAAAAGAGTTAGCTTCATATCCATGCGAAACACATCATTTAGCTTCAAATTCATGCGAAACACATGGTTTAGCTCAATAGTCATGCGACACAGATGGTTTATATTCAGATACTTGTGATAAACATGATTTAGCTTCAACTGCAAACGAAACAATCGAGATAGCTTCAAATCAATGCGAAGTGGATGTCTTAGCATCAAATACATGAGAAACAAATGGTTTAGCTTAAAATACTTGTGATATACATGATTTAGCTTCAGCTGCATGCGAAACAAACGAGTTAGCTTCAAATCCAAGAGAAACACATGATTTAACTTCAAATCAATGCGAAGTAGAAGGCATATCTTCAAATCCATGCGAAACAAATGGTTTACCTTCAAATACTTAAGGTATACATGATTTAGCCTCAACTGCATGCGAAACAATCGAGTTAGCTTCAAAACCAAGCGAAACACATGATTTAGCTGCAAATCAATGCGAAGTAGAAGGCTTAGCTTCAAATCCATGCGAATCAAACGGTGTAGCTTCAAATACTTGTGATATACATGATTTATCTTCAAATGCAGGCGAAACAAAAGAATTAGCTTCAAATCCATGCGAAACACATCATTTAGTTTCAAATTCATGCGGAACACATGGTTTATCTTCGTAGCTTCATAGTCTTGCGAAACAGATGGTTTAGATTCAGATACTTGTGATAAACATGAATTAGCTTCAACTGCATGCGAAACAAACAAGTTTGCTTCAAATCAAAGAGAAACACATGATTTAACTTCAAATCAATGCGAAGTAGAAGGCTTAGCTTCAAAACCATGCGAAACAAATGCTATAGCTTCAAATACTTTTGATAAACATGATTTAGCATCAACTGCATGCGAAACGAACGAGTTAGCTACAAATCACAGCGAAACACATGATTTAGCTTCAAATCAATGCGATGTAGAAGGCATATCTTCAAATCCATGCGAAACAAATGGTTTACTTTCAAATACATGTGTTATGCATGATTTAGCTTCATCTGCATGCGAAGGAAACGAGTTATCTTGAAATCCATGCAAAACACATGATTTAGCATCAAATCAATGCGAAGTAGGAGGCTTATCTTCAAATCCATGCGAAACTTATGGTTTATCTTCAAATACTTGTGATAAACATGATTTAACTTCAACTGCATGCGAAACAAACAAGTTAGCTTCAAATCCAAGAGAAACACATGGCTTAACTTCCAATCAATGCGAAGAAGAAGGCTTAGCTTCAAATCCATGCGAATCAAACGGTTGAGCTTCAAGTACTTGTGACATACATGATTTATCTTCAAATGCAGGCGAAACAAAAGAGTTAGCTTCATATCCATGCGAAACACATCATTTAGCTGCAAATTCATGCGAAACACATGGTTTAGCTCAATAGTCATGCGACACAGATGGTTTATATTCAGATACTTGTGATAAACATGATTTAGCTTCAACTGCAAACGAAACAATCGAGATAGCTTCAAATCAATGCGAAGTGGAAGTCTTAGCATCAAATACATGAGAAACAAATGGTTTAGCTTAAAATACTTGTGATATACATGATTTAGCTTCAGCTGCATGCGAAACAAACGAGTTAGATTCAAAACCAAGCGCAACACATGATTTAACTTCAAATCAATGCGAAGTAGAAGAATTAGCTTCAAATCCACGCGAAACAAATGCTTCAGCTTCAAATACTTTTGACAAACATGATTTAACTTCAACTGCATGCGAAACAAACGAGTTAGATTCAAAACCAAGCGCAACACATGATTTAGCTGCAAATCAATGCGAAGTAGAAGGCTTAGCTTCAAATACATGCGAATCAAACGGTTTAGCTTCAAATACTTGTGATATACATGATTTATCTTCAAATGCAGGCGAAACAAAAGAGTTAGCTTCAAATCCATGCGAAACATATGATTTAGCTTCAAATCAGTGCGAAATAGACGGCTTAGCTTCAAATACATGAGAAGCAAATGATTTATCTTCAGATAATTGCGATATAAGTGATATAGATTCAAATGCCGTCGAATCAATCGAGTTAGCTTCAAATTAATGCGAAGTAGGAGGCTTATCTTCAAATCTATGCGAAACAAATGGTTTAGCTTCAAATTCTTGTGATATACATGATTTAGCTTCAACTGCATGCGAAACAAACGAGTTAGCTTCAAAACCAAGCGAAACACATGATTTAGCTTCAAATCAATGCGAAGTAGAAGGCTTAGCTTCAAATCCATGCGAATCAAACGATTTAGCTTCAAATACTTGTGATATACATGATTTATCTTCAAATGCAGGCGACGAAAACGAGTTAGCTTCAAAACCAAGCGTAACACATGATTTAGCTTCAAATCAATGCGAATCACATGGTTTAGCTTAATATTCATGCGAAACAGATGGTTTAGATTCAGATACTTGTGATAAACGTGATTTAGCATCAACTGCATGCGAAACAATCGAGTTAGCTTCAAATCCAAGCAAAACACATGATTTAGCTTCAAATCAATGCGCAGTAGAAGGCTTAGCTTCAAATCCATGCGAATCAAATTGTGTACCTTCAAATACATGCGATAAACATGATTTAACTTCAACTGCATGCGAAACAAACGAGTTAGCTCCAAATCCAAGCGAAACACATGACTTAGCTTCAAATCAATGCGAAGTAGAAGGCTTAGCTTCAAATCCATGCGAAACAAATGGTTTAGCTTCACATACTTGTGATATACATGATTTAGCTTCAACTGCGTGCGAAACCATCGTGCTGGCTTCAAATTCATGCGAAACACATGATTTAGCTTCAAATCAATGCGAAGTAAATGGCTTACCTTCAAATCCACCCGAAACAAATGGTTTGGCTTCAAGTACTTGCGATATACATGATTTAGCTTCAAATGCATGCGAAACAAACGAGTTAGCTTCAAATCCAAGCGAAACGCATGATTTATCTTCAAATCAATGCGAAGGTGAAAGTTTTGCTCCAAACCCATGCGAAGCGAATGTTTTAGATTCAAATACTTGTGATATACATGATTTAACTTCAAATGCAGGCGAAACAAACGAGTTAGCTTCGAATCCATGCCATACACACGATTTAGATTTAAATCAATGCGAAGTAGAAGGCTTATCTTCAAATCCATTCGAAACAAATGGTTTAGCTTCAAACACTTGCGATATAAATGAAACAGCTTCAAATGAAGACGAAACAAACGAGCTAGTTTCAAATCCATGCGAAACATATGATTTAGCATCAAATCAATGCGAAGTAGAAGGCTTAGCTTCAAATCAATCCGAAACATATGGTTTAGCTTCAAATACTCGTGATATACATGATTTAGCTTCAACTGCATGCGAATCAAACGAGTTAGCTTCAAATCCATGCGATTCACATGATTTAGCTTCGAATCAATGCGAAGTAGAAGGCTTAGCTTCAAACACATGAGAAACAAATGATATATCTACAGATAATTGCGATATAAGTGATACAGCTTCAAATCCATGCGAAACACATGATTTAGCTTCAAATTCAAGCGAATCACATGGATTAGCTTCATAGCTTCATATTCTTGCGAAACGGATGGATTAGATCCAGATACTTGTGATGTACATGTTTTAGCTTCAACTGCATGCGAAACAAACGTGTTAGCTTCAAATCCAAGCGAAACGCATGATTTATCTTCAAATCAATGCGAAGATGAAAGTTTTGCTTCAAACCCATGCGAAGCGAATGTTTTAGCTTCAAATACTTGTGATATACATGATTTAACTTCAAATGCAGGCGAAACAAACGAGTTAGCTTCGAATCCATGCCATACACACGATTTAGATTTAAATCAATGCGAAGTAGAAGGCTTATCTTCAAATCCATTCGAAACAAATGGTTTAGCTTCAAACACTTGCGATATAAATGAAACAGCTTCAAATGAAGACGAAACAAACGAGTTAGTTTCAAATCCATGCGAAACATATGATTTAGCATCAAATCAATGCGAAGTAGAAGGCTTAGCTTCAAATCAATCCGAAACAAATGGTTTAGCTTCAAATACTTGTGATATACATGATTTATCTTCAAATACAGGCGAAGAAAACGAGTTAGCTTCAAATCCATGCGAAACATATGATTTAGCTTCAAATCAATGCGAATTGGAAGGCTTAGGTTCAAATACACGCGAATCAAATGGATTAGCTTCAAATACTTGTGATATACATGATTTATCTTCAAATACAGGCGAAGAAAACGAGTTAGCTTCAAATCCATGAGAAACATATGATTTAGCTTCAAATCAATGCGAATTGGAAGGCTTAGGTTCAAATACACGCGAATCAAATGGTTTAGCTTCAAATACTTGTGATATACATGATTTAGCTTCAAATGCAGGCGAAACAAACGAGTTAGCTTCTTATCCAAGCGAAACACATGATTTAGCTTCAAATCAATGCGAAGTAGTAGGCTTAGCTTCAAATCCATGCGAATCAAATGGTTTAGCTTCACATACTTGTGATATACATGATTTAGCTTCAACTGCGTGCGAAACCATCGTGCTGGCTTCAAATTCATGCGAAACACATGATTTAGCTTCAAATCAATGCGAAGTAAATGGCTTACCTTCAAATCCATCCGAAACAAATGGTTTGGCTTCAAGTACTTGCGATATACATGATTTAGCTTCAAATGCATGCGAAACAAACGAGTTAGCTACAAATCTAAGCGAAATACATGAGTTAGCTTCAATCAATGCGAAGTAGAGGGCTTAGCTTCAAATCCGAGCGAAACGCATGATTTAGATTCAAATACTTCGGAATAGAAGTGATATAGCTTCAAATGCTGGCGAAACAAACGTGTTAGCTTCAAATCCATGCGAAACACAAGATTTAGCTTCAAAATCCTGCGAAGTAGGAGGCTTAGCGAATCAATGCGAAACAAATGGTTTAGCTTGAAATACTTGTGATATACAAGATTTACCTTTAACTGCACTACGAAACGATTGAGTTAGCTTCAAATCCAAGCGAAACACACGATTTAGGTAAAAATTCATGCGAAGTGGAAGGCTTAGTTTCAAATCCATGCGAAACGGATGGTTTAGCTTCACATACTTGTGAATATAAGTGATATAGCTTCAAATGCAGGCGAAACAAACGAGTTAGCTTCAAATCCAAGCAAAACAAATGATTTAGCTTCAAATGCTTGTATTACACATTATTTAGCTTCAACTGTATGCGAAACAAACGAGTTAGCTTCAAATTCAAGCGAATCAAATGATTTAGCTTCAAATCAATGCGAAGAAGAAGGCTTAGCTTCAAATCCATGCGAAACAAATGGTTTAGCTTCAAATACTTTTGATATACATGATTCAGCTTCAAATGCAGTCGAAACAAACGAGTTACCTTCAAATCCATGCGAACCACATGATGTAGCTCCAAATCAATGCGAAATAGACGGCTTAGCTTCAAATACATGAGAAGCAAATGGTTTAACATCAGATAATTGCAATATAAGTGATATAGATTCAAATGCAGTCGAATCAATCGAGTTAGCTTCAAATTAATGCGACGTAGCAGGCTTTGCTTCACATTCATGCGAAAGAAATGGTTTAGCTTCAAATACTTGTGATATACATGATTCAGCTTCAACTGAATGCGAAACAAACGAGTTAGCTTCAAAACCAAGCGAAACACATGATTTAAATTCAAATCAATGCGAAGTAGAAGGCTTAGCTTCAAATCCATGCGAAACAAATGGTTTACCTTCAAATACTTGTGCTATGCATGATTTAGCTTCAAATGCAGGCGAAACAAAAGAGTTAGCTTCATATCCATGCGAAACACATCATTTAGCTTCAAATTCATGCGAAACACATGGTTTAGCTCAATAGTCATGCGACACAGATGGTTTATATTCAGATACTTGTGATAAACATGATTTAGCTTCAACTGCAAACGAAACAATCGCGATAGCTTCAAATCAATGCGAAGTGGAAGTCTTAGCATCAAATACATGAGAAACAAATGGTTTAGCTTAAAATACTTGTGATATACATGATTTAACTTCAACTGCATGCGAAACAAACGAGTTAGCTTCAAAACCAAGCGAAACACATGATTTAGCTGCAAATCAATGCGAAGTAGAAGGCTTAGCTTCAAATACATGCGAATCAAACGGTTTAGCTTCAAATACTTGTGATATACATGATTTATCTTCAAATGCAGGCGAAACAAAAGAGTTAGCTTCAAATCCATGCGAAACATATGATTTAGCTTCAAATCAGTGCGAAATAGACGGCTTAGCTTCAAATACATGAGAAGCAAATGATTTATCTTCAGATAATTGCGATATAAGTGATATAGATTCAAATGCCGTCGAATCAATCGAGTTAGCTTCAAATTAATGCGAAGTAGGAGGCTTATCTTCAAATCTATGCGAAACAAATGGTTTAGCTTCAAATTCTTGTGATATACATGATTTAGCTTCAACTGCATGCGAAACAAACGAGTTAGCTTCAAAACCAAGCGAAACACATGATTTAGCTTCAAATCAATGCGAAGTAGAAGGCTTAGCTTCAAATCCATGCGAATCAAACGATTTAGCTTCAAATACTTGTGATATACATGATTTATCTTCAAATGCAGGCGAAACAAAAGAGTTAGCTTCAAATCCATGCGAAACATTTGATTTAGCTTCAAATCAGTGCGAAATAGACGGCTTAGCTTCAAATACATGACAAGCAAATGATTTATCTTCAGATAATTCCGATATAAGTGATATAGTTTCAAATGCAGTCGAATCAATCGAGCTAGCTGCAAATCAATGCGAAGTAGAAGGCTTAGCTTCAAATCCATGCGAAGTAGAAGGCTTAGCTTCAAATCCATGCGAATCAAACGGTTTAGCTTCGAATACTTGTGATGTACATGATTTATCTTCAAATGCAGGCGAAACAAAAGAGTTAGCTTCAAAACCAAGCGAAACACATGATTTAGCTGCGAATCAATGCAAAGTAGAAGGCTTATCTTTAAATCCATGCGAATCAATCGGTTTAGATTCAAATACTTGTGATATACATGATTCACCTTCAACTGCATGCGTTACAGATGAGTTAGCTTCAAAACCAAGCGAAACACATGATTTATATTCAAATCAATGCCAAGTAGAAGGCTTAGCTTCAAATTCATGCGGAACAAATGGTTTAGCTTCAAATACTTTGACATACATGATTTAGCTTCAACTGCATGCGAAACAAACGAGTTAGCTTCAAAACTAAGCGACACACATGATTTAGCTTCAAATCAATGCGAAGTAGAAGGCTTAGCTTCAAATTCATGCGAAAGAAATGGTTTAGCTTCAAATAATTGTGATATACATGATTCAGCTTCAACTGCAAGCGAAACTAACGAGTTAGCTTCAAAACCAAGCGAAACACATGATTTAGCTGCAAATCAATGCGAAGTAGAAGGCTTAGCTTCAAATCCATGCGAATCAAACGGTTTAGCTTCAAATACTTGTGATATACATGATTTATCTCCAGATGCAGTCGAAACAAAAGAGTTAGCTTCAAATCCATGCGAAACACATCATTTAGTTTCAAATTCATGCGAAACACATGGTTTGGCTTCATAGCTTCATATTCTTGCGAAACAGATGGTTTAGATTCAGATACTTGTGATAATCATGATTTAGCTTCAACAGCATGCGAAACAAACAAGTTTGCTTCAATTCCAAGAGAAACACATGATTTAACTTCAACTCAATGAGAAGTAGATGGCTTAGCTTCAAATCCATGCGAAACAAATGCTATAGCTTCAAATACTTTTGATAAACATGATTTGGCTTCAACTGCATGCGAAACAAACGTGTTAGCTTCAAATCCAAGCGAAACATATGATTTAGCATCAAATCAGTGCGAAATAGACGGCTTAGCTTCAAATACATGAGAAGCAAATGATTTATCTTCAGATAATTGCGATATAAGTGGTATAGATTCAAATGCAGTCGAATCAATCCAGTTAGCTTCTAATTAATGCGAAGTAGGAGGCTTATCTTCAAATCCATGCGAAACAAATGCCTTAGATTCAAATACTTTTGATATACATGATTTAGCTTCAACTGCAAGCGAAACAAACGAGTTAGCTTCAAAACCATGCGAAACACATGATTTAGCTGCAAATCAATGCGAAGTAGAAGGCTTAGCTTCAAATCCATGCTAATCAAACGGTTTAGTTTCAAATACTTGTGATATACATGATTTATCTTCAAATGCAGGCGAAACAAACGAGTTAGCTTCAAATCCATGCGAAACACATCATTTAGTTTCAAATTCATGTGAAACACATGGTTTAGCTTCATAGCTTCATATTCTTGCGAAACAGATGGTTTAGGTTCAGATACTTGTGATAAACATGATTTAGCTTCAACAGCATGCGAAACAAACAAGTTTGCTTCAATTCCAAGAGAAACACATGATTTAACTTCAAATCAATGCGAAGTAGATGGCTTAGCTTCAAATCCATGCGAAACAAATGCTATAGCTTCAAATACTTTTGATATACATGATTTAGCTTCAACTGCATGCGAAACAAACGAGTTAGGTTCAAATCCCAGCGAAACACATGATTTAGCTGCAAATCAATGCGAAGTTGAAGGGTTAGCTTCAAATCCATGCGAATCAAACGGTTGAGCTTCAAGTACTTGTGATATACATTAGTTATCTTCAAATGCAGGCGAAACAAAAGAGTTAGCTTCATATCCATGCGAAACACATCATTTAGCTTCAAATTCATGCGAAACACATGGTTTAGCTCAATAGTCATGCGACACAGATGGTTTATATTCAGATACTTGTGATAAACATGATTTAGCTTCAACTGCAAACGAAACAATCGAGATAGCTTCAAATCAATGCGAAGTGGAAGTCTTAGCATCAAATACATGAGAAACAAATGGTTTAGCTTAAAATACTTGTGATATACATGATTTAGCTTCAGCTGCATGCGAAACAAACGAGTTAGCTTCAAATCCAAGAGAAACACATGATTTAACTTCAAATCAATGCGAAGTAGAAGGCATATCTTCAAATCCATGCGAAACAAATGGTTTACCTTCAAATACTTAAGGTATACATGATTTAGCCTCAACTGCATGCGAAACAATCGAGTTAGCTTCAAAACCAAGCAAAACACATGATTTAGCTGCAAATCAATGCGAAGTAGAAGGCTTAGCTTCAAATCCATGCGAATCAAACGGTGTAGCTTCAAATACTTGTGATATACATGATTTATCTTCAAATGCAGGCGAAACAAAAGAATTAGCTTCAAATCCATGCGAAACACATCATTTAGTTTCAAATTCATGCGGAACACATGGTTTATCTTCGTAGCTTCATAGTCTTGCGAAACAGATGGTTTAGATTCAGATACTTGTGATAAACATGAATTAGCTTCAACTGCATGCGAAACAAACAAGTTTGCTTCAAATCAAAGAGAAACACATGATTTAACTTCAAATCAATGCGAAGTAGAAGGCTTAGCTTCAAAACCATGCGAAACAAATGCTATAGCTTCAAATACTTTTGATAAACATGATTTAGCATCAACTGCATGCGAAACGAACGAGTTAGCTACAAATCACAGCGAAACACATGATTTAGCTTCAAATCAATGCGATGTAGAAGGCATATCTTCAAATCCATGCGAAACAAATGGTTTACTTTCAAATACATGTGTTATGCATGATTTAGCTTCATCTGCATGCGAAGGAAACGAGTTATCTTGAAATCCATGCAAAACACATGATTTAGCATCAAATCAATGCGAAGTAGGAGGCTTATCTTCAAATCCATGCGAAACTTATGGTTTATCTTCAAATACTTGTGATAAACATGATTTAACTTCAACTGCATGCGAAACAAACAAGTTAGCTTCAAATCCAAGAGAAACACATGGCTTAACTTCCAATCAATGCGAAGAAGAAGGCTTAGCTTCAAATCCATGCGAATCAAACGGTTGAGCTTCAAGTACTTTTGACATACATGATTTATCTTCAAATGCAGGCGAAACAAAAGAGTTAGCTTCATATCCATGCGAAACACATCATTTAGCTGCAAATTCATGCGAAACACATGGTTTAGCTCAATAGTCATGCGACACAGATGGTTTATATTCAGATACTTGTGATAAACATGATTTAGCTTCAACTGCAAACGAAACAATCGAGATAGCTTCAAATCAATGCGAAGTGGAAGTCTTAGCATCAAATACATGAGAAACAAATGGTTTAGCTTAAAATACTTGTGATATACATGATTTAGCTTCAGCTGCATGCGAAACAAACGAGTTAGATTCAAAACCAAGCGCAACACATGATTTAACTTCAAATCAATGCGAAGTAGAAGAATTAGCTTCAAATCCACGCGAAACAAATGCTTCAGCTTCAAATACTTTTGACAAACATGATTTAACTTCAACTGCATGCGAAACAAACGAGTTAGATTCAAAACCAAGCGCAACACATGATTTAGCTGCAAATCAATGCGAAGTAGAAGGCTTAGCTTCAAATACATGCGAATCAAACGGTTTAGCTTCAAATACTTGTGATATACATGATTTATCTTCAAATGCAGGCGAAACAAAAGAGTTAGCTTCAAATCCATGCGAAACATATGATTTAGCTTCAAATCAGTGCGAAATAGACGGCTTAGCTTCAAATACATGAGAAGCAAATGATTTATCTTCAGATAATTGCGATATAAGTGATATAGATTCAAATGCCGTCGAATCAATCGAGTTAGCTTCAAATTAATGCGAAGTAGGAGGCTTATCTTCAAATCTATGCGAAACAAATGGTTTAGCTTCAAATTCTTGTGATATACATGATTTAGCTTCAACTGCATGCGAAACAAACGAGTTAGCTTCAAAACCAAGCGAAACACATGATTTAGCTTCAAATCAATGCGAAGTAGAAGGCTTAGCTTCAAATCCATGCGAATCAAACGATTTAGCTTCAAATACTTGTGATATACATGATTTATCTTCAAATGCAGGCGACGAAAACGAGTTAGCTTCAAAACCAAGCGTAACACATGATTTAGCTTCAAATCAATGCGAATCACATGGTTTAGCTTAATATTCATGCGAAACAGATGGTTTAGATTCAGATACTTGTGATAAACGTGATTTATCTTCAAATGCAGGCGACGAAAACGAGTTAGCTTCAAAACCAAGCGTAACACATGATTTAGCTGCAAATCAATGCGAAGTAGAAGGCTTAGCTTCAAATTCATGCGAAAGAAATGGTTTAGCTTCAAATAATTGTGATATACATGATTCAGCTTCAACTGCAAGCGAAACTAACGAGTTAGCTTCAAAACCAAGCGAAACACATGATTTAGCTGCAAATCAATGCGAAGTAGAAGGCTTAGCTTCAAATCCATGCGAATCAAACGGTTTAGCTTCAAATACTTGTGATGTACATGATTTATCTTCAAATGCAGGCGAAACAAAAGAGTTAGATTCAAAACCAAGCGAAACACATGATTTAGCTGCGAATCAATGCGAAGTAGAAGGCTTATCTTTAAATCCATGCGAATCAATCGGTTTAGATTCAAATACTTGTGATATACATGATTCACCTTCAACTGCATGCGTTACAGATGAGTTAGCTTCAAAACCAAGCGAAACACATGATTTAGATTCAAATCAATGCCAAGTAGAAGGCTTAGCTTCAAATTCATGCGGAACAAATGATTTATCTTCAGATAATTGCGATATAAGTGATATAGTTTCAAATGCAGTCGAATCAATCGAGTTAGCTTCAAATTAATGCGAAGTACGAGGCCTATCTTCAAATCCATGCGAAACAAATGGTTTAGCTTCAAATAATTGTGATATACATGATTCAGCTTCAACTGCAAGCGAAACTAACGAGTTAGCTTCAAAACCAAGCGAAACACATGATTTAGCTGCAAATCAATGCGAAGTAGAAGGCTTAGCTTCAAATCCATGCGAATCAAACGGTTTAGCTTCAAATACTTGTGATATACATGATTTATCTTCAGATGCAGTCGAAACAAAAGAGTTAGCTTCAAATCCATGCGAAACACATGGTTTAGCTTCAAATCAATGCGAAGTACAAGGCTTATCTTCAAATACATGAGAAACAAATGATTTATCTTCAGATAATTGCGATATAAGTGATATAGATTCATATGCAGGCGAAACAATCGAGTTAGCTTCAAATCAATGCGAATTGGAAGGCTTAGCTTCAAATACATGAGAAACAAATGGTTTAGCTTCAAATACTTGTGATATACATGATTTATCTTCAAATGCAGGCGAAACAAAAGAGTTAGCTTCAAATCCATGCGAAACATTTGATTTAGCTTCAAATCAGTGCGAAATAGACGGCTTAGCTTCAAATACATGACAAGCAAATGATTTATCTTCAGATAATTGCGATATAAGTGATATAGTTTCAAATGCAGTCGAATCAATCGAGTTAGCTTCAAATTAATGCGAAGTACGAGGCCTATCTTCAAATCCATGCGAAACAAATGGTTTAGCTTCAAATTCTTGTGATATACATGATTTAGCTTCAACTGCATGCGAAACAAACGAGTTAGCTTCAAAACCAAGCGACACACATGATTTAGCTTCAAATCAATGCGAAGTAGAAGGCTTAGCTTCAAATTCATGCGAAAGAAATGGTTTAGCTTCAAATACTTGTGATATACATGATTCAGCTTCAACTGCATGCGAAGCAAACGAGTTAGCTTCAAAAGCAAGCGAAACACATGATTTAGCTGCAAATCAATGCGAAGTAGAAGGCTTAGCTTCAAATCCATGCGAATCAAACGGTTTAGCTTCAAATACTTGTGATGTACATGATTTATCTTCAAATGCAGGCGAAACAAAAGAGTTAGCTTCAAAACCAAGCGAAACACATGATTTAGCTGCGAATCAATGCGAAGTAGAAGGCTTATCTTTAAATCCATGCGAATCAAACGGTTTAGATTCAAATACTTGTGATATACATGATTCAGCTTCAAATGCAGGCGAAACAATCGAGTTAGCTTCAAATCAATGCGAAGTAGGAGGCTTAGCTTCAAATTCATGCGAAAGAAATGGTTTAGCTTCAAATAATTGTGATATACATGATTCAGCTTCAACTGCAAGCGAAACTGACGAGTTAGCTTCAAAACCAAGCGAAACACATGATTTAGCTGCGAATCAATGCGAAGTAGAAGGCTTATCTTTAAATCCATGCGAATCAATCGGTTTAGATTCAAATACTTGTGATATACATGATTCACCTTCAACTGCATGCGTTACAGATGAGTTAGCTTCAAAACCAAGCGAAACACATGATTTAGATTCAAATCAATGCCAAGTAGAAGGCTTAGCTTCAAATTCATGCGGAACAAATGGTTTAGCTTCAAATACTTGTGACATACATGATTCAGCTTCAAATGCAGGCGAAACAATCGAGTTAGCTTCAAAACCAAGCGAAACACATGATTTAGCTGCAAATCAATGCGAAGTAGAAGGCTTAGCTTCAAATCCATGCGAATCAAACGGTTTAGCTTCAAATACTTGTGATATACATGATTTATCTTCAGATGCAGTCGAAACAAAAGAGTTAGCTTCAAATCCATGCGAAACACATGGTTTAGCTTCAAATCAATGCGAAGTACACGGCTTATCTTCAAATACATGAGAAACAAATGATTTATCTTCAGATAATTGCGATATAAGTGATATAGATTCATATGCAGGCGAAACAATCGAGTTAGCTTCAAATCAATGCGAATTGGAAGGCTTAGCTTCAAATACATGAGAAACAAATGGTTTAGCTTCAAATACTTGTGATATACATGATTTATCTTCAAATGCAGGCGAAACAAAAGAGTTAGCTTCAAATCCATGCGAAACATTTGATTTAGCTTCAAATCAGTGCGAAATAGACGGCTTAGCTTCAAATACATGACAAGCAAATGATTTATCTTCAGATAATTGCGATATAAGTGATATAGTTTCAAATGCAGTCGAATCAATCGAGTTAGCTTCAAATTAATGCGAAGTACGAGGCTTATCTTCAAATCCATGCGAAACAAATGGTTTAGCTTCAAATTCTTGTGATATACATGATTTAGCTTCAACTGCATGCGAAACAAACGAGTTAGCTTCAAAACCAAGCGACACACATGATTTAGCTTCAAATCAATGCGAAGTAGAAGGCTTAGCTTCAAATTCATGCGAAAGAAATGGTTTAGCTTCAAATACTTGTGATATACATGATTCAGCTTCAACTGCATGCGAAGCAAACGAGTTAGCTTCAAAAGCAAGCGAAACACATGATTTAGCTGCAAATAAATGCGAAGTAGAAGGCTTAGCTTCAAATCCATGCGAATCAAACGGTTTAGCTTCAAATACTTGTGATGTACATGATTTATCTTCAAATGCAGGCGAAACAAAAGAGTTAGCTTCAAAACCAAGCGAAACACATGATTTAGCTGCGAATCAATGCGAAGTAGAAGGCTTATCTTTAAATCCATGCGAATCAATCGGTTTAGATTCAAATACTTGTGATATACATGATTCACCTTCAACTGCATGCGTTACAGATGAGTTAGCTTCAAAACCAAGCGAAACACATGATTTAGATTCAAATCAATGCCAAGTAGAAGGCTTAGCTTCAAATTCATGCGGAACAAATGGTTTAGCTTCAAATACTTGTGACATACATGATTCAGCTTCAAATGCAGGCGAAACAATCGAGTTAGCTTCAAATCAATGCGAAGTAGGAGGCCTAGCTTCAAATTCATGCGAAAGAAATGGTTTAGCTTCAAATAATTGTGATATACATGATTCAGCTTCAACTGCAAGCGAAACTAACGAGTTAGCTTCAAAACCAAGCGAAACACATGATTTAGCTACAAATCAATGCGAAGTAGAAGGCTTAGCTTCAAATCCATGCGAATCAAACGGTTTAGCTTCAAATACTTGTGATGTACATGATTTATCTTCAAATGCAGGCGAAACAAAAGAGTTAGCTTCAAATCCATGCGAAACCCATCATTTAGTTTCAAATTCATGCGAAACACGTGGTTTAGCTTCATGGCTTCATATTCTTGCGAAACAGATGGTTTAGATTCAGATACTTGTGATAAACATGATTTAGCTTCAACAGCATGCGAAACAAACAAGTTTGCTTCAATTCCAAGAGAAACACATGATTTAACTTCAAATCAATGCGAAGTTGAAGGCTTGGCTTCAAATCCATGCGAAACAAATGGTTTAGCTTCAAATACTTGTGATACACATAATTCAGCTTCAAATGCAGGCGAAGCAAACGAGTTAGCTTCAAATCCATGCGAAACACATGATTAAGCTTCAAATTCATGCGAATCACATGGATTAGCTTTATAGCTTCATATTCTTGCGAAACAGATGGATTAGATCCAGATACTTGTGATGTACATGTTTTGGCTTCAACTGCATGCGAAACAAACGTGTTAGCTTCAAATTCAAGCGAAACATATGATTTAGCATCAAATCAGTGCGAAATAGACGGCTTAGCTTCTAATACATGAGAAGCAAATGATTTATCTTCAGATAATTGCGTAATAAGTGGTATAGATTCAAATGCAGTCGAATCAATCGAGATAGCTTCTAATTAATGCGAAGTAGGAGGCTTATCTTCAAATCCATGCGAAACAAATGCCTTAGATTCAAATACTTTTGATATACATGATTTAGCTTCAACTGCAAGCGAAACAAACGAGTTAGCTTCAAAACCAAGCGAAACACATGATTTAGCTGCAAATCAATGCGAAGTAGAAGGCTTAGCTTCAAATCCATGCGAATCAAACGGTTTAGCTTCAAATACTTGTGATATACATGATTTATCTTCAAATGCAGGCGAAACAAAAGAGTTAGCTTCAAATCCATGCGAAACGCATGATTTAGCTGCAAATCAATGCGAAGTAGAAGGGTTAGCTTCAAATCCATGCGAATCAAACGGTTGAGTTTCAAATACTTGTGATATACATGATTTATCTTCAAATGCAGGCGAAACAAAAGAGTTAACTTCATATCCATGCGAAACACATCATTTAGTTTCAAATCCATGCGAAACACGTGATTTGGCTCCAAATTAATGCGAAGTAGAAAGCTTAGCTTCAAATCCAAGCGTAACACATGACTTACCTTCAAATCAATGCGAAGTAGAAGGCGTAGCATCGTATCCATGCGACACATATGATTTAGCTTCAAATACTTGCGATATAAGTGATGTACCTTCAAATGCAGGCGAAACATTCGAGTTAGCTTCAAATCATGCGAAGTAGAAAGCTTAGCTTCAATTCCATGCGAAACAAATGCTTTAGCTACAAATACTCTTGATAAATGTGATTTAGCTTCAACTGCATGCGAAACAAATGAGTTAGCTTCAAATCAAAGAGAAACACATGATTCAGCTTTAAATCAATGCGAAGTAGAAGGCTTACCATCAAATCCATGAGAATAAAATTGTTTAGGTTCAAATACTTGTGATATACATGATTTAGCTTCAAATGCAGGCGAAACAAACGAGTTAGCCTCAAATCCATGCGAAACACATGATTTAGCTACAAATCAATGCGAAGTAGAAGGCTTATCTTCGAATCCATGCAAAACAAATGGTTTAACTTCAAAAATTTGTGATATACTTGATTTAGCTTCAAATGCAGGTGAAACAACATGTTAGCTTTAAATCCATGCGAAACACATGATTTATCTCCATATCAATGCGAAGTAGAAGGCTTAGCTTCAAATCCATGGGAAACAAATGGTTTAGGCTCAAATACTTGTGATATACATGATTTAGCTTCAACTGCTGTGAAACAAACGAGTTAGCTTCAAATCAAAGCGAAACACACGAATTAGCTTCAAATCCATGCGAAATACATGATTAAGCTTCAAATCAATGCGAAGTAGAAGGCTTAGCATCAAATCCATGCGACACAAATGATTTAGCTTCATATACTTGCGATATAAGTGATATAGCTTCAAATGCAGGAGAAACAAACGAGTGAGCTTCATATCCTAGCGTAGCACATGAATTAGCTTCAAATCAATGCGAAGTAGAAGGTTTAGCTTCAAATACCTGTGATATACATGATTGAGCTTCAACTGCATGCGAAACAATCGAGTTATCTAGAAATCCATGCGGAACACATGACTTTGCTACAAATCAATGCGAAGTCGAAGGCTTAGCTTCAAATCCATGCGAAACGAATGATCTATCTTCAAATGCATGCGAAACAAACGAGATACCTTCATATCCATGCGAAACAAATGATTTAGCTTCAAGTAATTGAGATGTGACTGATCTAGCTTCACATGCATGCGAAACAAACGCGTTACCTTCAAATCCATGCGAAACAAAAGATTTAGCTTCGAACAATTGCGATATAAAATATCTAGCTTCAAGAGATTGCGAAACAAATGAGTTACCTTCAAATTCATGCGGAACAAATGATTTAACTTCTAGTAATTGAGATATAAATGATCTAGCTTCAACTGCATGCGAAACAAGCGAGTTAACTTCAAATGCATGCGGAACAAATGATTTAGCTTCAAGTAATTGAGATATAAATGATCTAGCTTCAAATGCATGCGAAACAAACGAGTTAACTTCAAATCCATGCGAAACACAAGATTAAGCTTAAAAATCATGCGAGACACATGGTTTAGCTTCAAATCCATGCGAAAAAAATGATTTAGCTTCAACTCAATGCAAAATAGAAGGTTTAGCTTCAAGTACTTGCGAAGCAAACGATTTAGCTTCTAGTAATTGAGACATAAATAATCTAGCTTCAAATGCATGCGAAACAAACGAGTTTACTTCAAATCCATGCGAAACAAATGATTTAGCTTCAAGTAATTGAGATATAAATGATCTAGCTTCAAATACATACGAAACAAACGAATTTATTTCAAATCCATGAGAAACACACGATCTAGCTTCAAAATCATTCGAAACACATGGATTAGCTTCAAATCCATGCGAAAAACATGATTTAGCTACAAATTCATGCGAAACACATGATTTAGGTTTAAATTAATGCGAAACATATGATTTAGCTTCATATTCATGCGAAACAAATGATTTAGCTTCGAGTAATTGAGATATAAATGATCTAGCTTCAAATGCATGCGAAACAAACGAGTTGCCTTGAAATCCATGCTATACATTATTTTCACGTCGTTTTATATTGTCTTGCATTGCTTTACGTTGTGTTACGTTGTTTTACTTTGTTTCGCATTTACGATTTACGTTATTTTAAGGTGCTTTACATTGTTTGGTTTGTTTGGCGTTGTTTTGAAAACAGTAGTACGTAGTTCTACGTTGTTATACCTTGTTTTCACATTGTTTTATAGTGTTTCACATTGCTTTACGTTGTGTTACGTTGTTTTACTTTGGTTCACATTGATGATTTACATTGTTTACGTTGTTTTACTTTGTCTTTACGTAGTTCTGCGTTGATTTACCTTGTTTTACGTTCTTTTACGGTGTCTCACGTTGTTGGTTAATACCGTATTACGTTGGTCTACACTGTTATACATTATTTTTACGTTGTTTTATATTGTTTTACATTGCTTTACGTTGTGTTACGTTGTTTTACTTTGGTTCACATTGATGATTTACATTGCTCTACGTTGTTTTACCGCGTTTTTCTTTGTTTCGCATTGCTGATTTACGTTGTTTTACGTTGTTTTACTTTCTTTTTACGTAATTTTGCGGTGTTTTACGTTGTCTCATGTTGTTCTTTAAAACAGTGTTACGTTGTTCTACATTGTTATACGTTGTTCTTACATTGTTAGAGGTACATGCGTAGAGGTAGTGGTTGAGGTAAAGGCATGGAAGTAGCGGCAGAGGTAGAGGTAGAAGTAGAGATAGAGGTAGAGGTAGAGGCACATGTGTAGAGGTAGATGTAGATGTACAGGCGCAGAGTTAGAGGTACGATCGTAGAGGCAGAGGTACAGGTGTAGTGGTAGAGGTACAGGCGTAGAGGTAGTGGTAGAGGTGGTGGTACAGGCGTAGAGGTAGAGGTAGAGATAGTGATGGAGGTAGAGGTAGAGGTAGAGGTAAATACGGAGAGGTAGAGGTCGAGTCACAGGCGCAAAGGTAGAGGTATAGGTAGAGGTAGAGGCACATGCGTAGAAGTAGAGGTAGAGGTAGAGGTAGAGGTAGAGGTAGAGGTGGTGGTAGAGGTAGACGTACAGGCGTAAAGGTAGAGGTATATTACAGGCGTAAAGTTAGAGGTAGAAGTACAGACGCCAAGGTAGAGGTAGAGGTAGAGGTAGAAGTACAGGCGCAAAGGTAGAGGTAGAGGTAGAGGTAGAAGTACAGGCGGAAAGGTAGAGGTAGAGGTGGAGGTAGAGGTAGATGTGGAGGTAGAGGTAGAGGTAGAGGTACAGACGTAGAGGTAGAGGTACTGACGTAGAGGTAGAGGTCGAGGTACATGCGTAGAGGTAGAGGTTGAGGTACAGGCGTAGAGGTAGAGGTAGAGGTAGAAGTATAGGTTGAGGTAGTGGTCGAGGTAGAGGTACATGCGTAGGGGTAGAGTTAGAGCAACGTGCGTAGAGGTAGAAGTAGAGGTACAGACGTAGAGGTAGAGGTAGAGGTAGAGCTAGACGTACAGACGTAGAGGTAGAGGTAGAGGTATCAGGCACAAGGGTAGAGATAGAGGTGGTGATAGAGGTACAGGCGTAGAGGTAGAGGTAGAGCTACAGGCGTAGTCGTAGAGGTAGAGGTAGAGGTACAGGTAGAGGTAGAGGTACAGGCGTAGCGGTAGAATGGAGGCAGAGGTCGAGGTAAAGGTAGAGTCATAGGTAGAGATAGAGGTAGGGGTACATGCGTAGATGTAGAAGTAGAGGTAGAGGTACAGGCGTAGAGGTAGAGGCATTGGCGTAGAGGTAGTGGTAGATGTAGTAGGTACAGGCGTAGCGTTAGAGGTACAGGTAGAGGTAGAGGTAGAGGTTGATGTAGAGATACAGGCGTAGAGGTAGAGATAGAGGTACAGGTAGAGATAGATGTATAGGTTAAACTATGGTGAAGCGTGCGTATGCTCCTGAAGGGAATAATTCAGCCACAAATTGCAGATTTTATGGACCCATAGATTACGTTCCGCACGAACCCTGCTTATCTTCATTTTTGCTTCCAACTTGTCTCTCGTTAAACGTTCGTTAATCGTGCACGGCGGAGCTAAATATGCATTCGGTATAAATCGATAACTTTCGCGGCAACACGTGCATGATTTTCTGCATCTTTGGAAAAATGTAAATGAGAGGAGAGTTTACGGAAGGAACGATGACAGGGCGTCAGCGTAATTGCCAATCCAACGTTTACGTCAACAATTGATCGAATGCACGGTGGTTCTCGTTTTTTTTAACCATCTACTTCTTTATAATATTTCATTTTTATTTGATTTTGACACACACGTTTCAGATCCCGTCGCAAAATTCATCTACCATTTCAGGATTGTGATTTGGTAACACGCTGGTCTTTTTTTCGAACTTCAAAAGTGGTAGATAAATTTTACGATTTGAAATGAGCGCGTAAAAATCTGCATGTCACTAAAAAATGCAACACGGTACTGAATAAATCACAATTTCGATGGAATATTTCAAGTTTAACATAAATTTTCGAGATCAAAAAATAGTGGATTCTCTCTTTTTTCGTTTATTCTGCAACACTTCAGTTTTTTTCGCGTAAAAGAAAACGTCGCTTTATCTAATTTTTATCAAAAGTTCTTCGAATTTGACAGGCAACTTTGCCACTTTGCCCACCGTGCGTCATTTCGGAGAAGATTTGCAACATTGGTGCATTTTACCAATATCCTTGTTCCCGTCTTAATCGTTTGCCCGCTGTCGTGGATAGCACGGTGGTTCGCCAGGTGTTCGTTAAACACACGCGGCGCCACGCGAATCACCCTGGATGATCCAACTTTGATAACCGATAACTAGTTTCTTTCGTGGATTCCTCAGTTTCGCGTTGGCCGATAAGTTTCCGTGTATCGACAACACTTAGCAACTTTCCCCGTAAAAACCGTCGTTTTGATTGTTTGAACAAAGCTCTGATCCACTTATGTGAGTTAGAAACACAACGTCCTCTTACACGGAATGGCAACACATAATACAAACGAGCAATGCGCGCCACGGAACGTTACTTAACGTTATTGCTTTAACGTTGCTTCGCTGTTTAGCAATAAACGTTCGCCGGCTCGACGCGTAGTCCGACAGCCCGGAGAGTTGTGCTAAAAATCGCAGCGTACTCTGATTTTCGAAAAAAAAGCTGAAAAGAAAACGGCAGGCCAGAATAGACCTCCAGCATCGCCGTTGGTTGGTTAAAGGGGAACCGTATTTCCCTTTTGATATTCTATGACATCGCAGTCACATAGCGGGCAAACAAAAAATGCCTGCACTCTTTTTTCATTTATTATAACGTATTTCGCATTATCCTAGCTCGACCGGCGCTGTCTAGAATAGGAAACACTATGCCGGAACAAAAATGTAAAATATGTCAAGATATAGCGAACGACGGCTTTGCCCCGCGTCAAAAGGGAACCCTGTTCCGAATGATTGAGCAGAACCTGTGTGTATGAAAACATTTTGCACTTTGATGTTGAACGTTGTTTTTCTCTCGTGACACGAATCGGAAAAAAATATTTTCATAACACTCTATGAATAATCCATTACTCAAATTAAATGCGACAAATGATACCTTCCGGCCCGGGTCGTTCGTTATTATATCGTTTCCTTTCTTTTTCTCTTATTTTCTTGAAATTCTTCTCGTCGAAATTATCGATAAATTCGATACAACGAACCGCGATAGAACGGACGCAGCGCGAACCGGAAATAGTTTTCATATTTCAAAAAATCGGGCATTCCGTTCCGTATAAGTTCGCATTGTTTGCTCACCGAAACGCGGTCCGATTTTATAAATTAAATTCGGCAACGCGAATTAATGTTGACATATCGGGAAACCGTGCCGCCAGCAAAATTTACTTTTATCCTGTAAAACACCGGACTCACAATAATTATCCATTATTGCAGACTAATAAATATCCGCAGAGCTAATAAAAGTGTGTGTCGTACCGACCTGTGTATCGTTTCGTCCCATTAAATTATGCGTATCCGTTTCCGGTTCATTGTGCACCCTCGCACCGAGAGCGTCGCTGTGTAAGTGTACGCACCGGTGGCAACATTTTTATTAGTTTGTTCTGGCGAGTTGTGTTTCTGTTTCTCGTTTGACGCACTTCCGTAAATCCTTCGCATTCCTCAGCCGGCTCGCGTAATACTCAAACAACGCCCGCCACCACCGATCGATACACGAATGTATACATTAATCTTTGACCTTCCCTCCGTCCCGTCGCCGTATTATTATGCAAAACGGTCTTATTTCGAATTTGCCTATCAGCCCTGCGGAAATGTCTGCAATGGGAGTTATGAGAATGCGGCAAGGGACCTTGAACGCTGGTCAACGTTCTTTTTAGTATTTCCGTGACTTCAGCCAGCAATTTCCTCTTAAAGGAATGCTTTTCTTTTTACGTTCTACAGCGAATTCCCTTCTTCGTGAAACGTTCAACCACTAACACCTGTTCCCGCGCAATTAGCTCTAATTCTATGCTTCTCTTGAGGCTAGCTTTTCAGTTGTGCTTAGATTTTACAGTTATCGTATTATAGACCGCGGAATACCTCTTCAGGTTCTTAGTCTTGCTGAGGATTTTTAGGAGACTTGAGATAGTGCAATTTGATTTTGCGCAACAGTTTCGGAGTAATCATTGCACCGTGGATCTTTATGATAATGAAAAATTATGTGTGTTAACTGTAGAGAATATAGATCAGGCGGAAATGTCGTTCAAGATTTAATCATTTTAATAAATCGTGCAGAATTGAAAGAGATTTTCGAATTCTTCTAATGTCTGCACAGTTTTGCTTCTGTGTTAGTCTTTCTTTGTAAAAAAGTGCATAAAATCCACTGTTTAGTTATCATTGCTTAAATATATTCTTGCATTTATAATGTGAATTAGATTATAGTATCTTGTTCAGGAGAGTACTCAGTACAATTTTATTTTAGTCAATAATTTTTTCATTATTTCATAAAAATAAATAATCGGTAAATTAGAACGATTTTTCAAGGTTTGTAATTTTGTGTCGAAAAACTGGAATATTCTGTTCACATTAAGCATAGTTTTCTTCGAACACCTACTTTGGTAAATAAGAAGAGACACTGAAATTGAAAAAATTTTAATATTTTTCACAGAGAAATCATAACTGCTCACATTGCTAATAGAATACGTAAGGTTAAATAATTAAAAGAAATAAGAACTGAGCTCGCAAAGATTCAAAAGAAAATAGCAAAACGCAGCTAAATGCGACCCTTCCGCGTAAAATTAATCATGAAACGTTCAACTCAATCGCATAGAGTACCTTTCCATGTATCAATGCAGTGGTTTGTATAAAAATCGCTTTTCGAGGGTAACTTATAAACGATCTGTTCTCAAACGAGGGTCTCTGGAATCTACTTTCTCCGATCAGCGAAAACCGGAGGGCGCTCCTCGTTAGCAGGTTCTCTGAGCAGTTAGTTCGGCGATGGTCTAAATCTAAAATATGATGGCTGAAATCTGCTCGAGGATTATGGTGCGTCGAGTATTTCGATCTAATGTCCATCTCACTCTCTCTTTCACGCCCTCGCTCTCTCCTTATCTCTTATTCTCTCTTTCTTTCTCATTTCATATATCACTATTTCTATCTCTATTTCTATCTCTTATTCTATCTCCATCTTTCTATCTCTGTAACTCTCTAACTCTATAATTTTATATCTCTCTAACTCGCTAATTCTATATCTCCCTAACTCTCTAATTTTATATATCTCTATCTCTCTATCTCTCTCTATCTCTCTATCTCTCTATCTCTTTAATTTTCTATCTCTCTATCTCTCTATCTCTTTATCTCGCTATCTCTCTATCTCTCTATCTCTCTATCTCTCTATCTCGCTATCTCTGTATCTCTCTATCTCTCTATCTCTTTAATTTTCTATCTCTCTATCTCTCTATCTCTCTAATTTTTTTTCTATCTCTCTATCTCTCTCTCTCTGTATCTCTCTCTCTCTATCTCTATCTCTCTATTTCTCTATCTCTCTATCTCTATCTCTATCTCTATCTCTATCTCTATCTCTACCTCTATCTCTATCTCTATTTCTATCTCTATCTCTTATTCTTTCTCTCTCCTTCTCTTTGTTTCACTCGTTCGTAATGGAATATGCAATCCGCTCCCGTCATACATCGTGTTTCGTAATTCATGGCACAAATTGGATCCGGCACGGCTGGAATTAAGAGGAAAATCAAGAATAATGAAATTCCAACTTTCATCTGTCTTGAGATTATTTTGCGCATTGTACCATATGCACAAAGTGTTGTCGAGAGCTTACACATTCTTGCAATATTTCAGACGGACAGTTCGCAGTTTTTTTAAAACGGACGCGGACTGCGTTAGAAATTTCTTCTATGGATTTACAAAGTATAACGCTGTATGACAATAGTCAGCTTAGTTTAGTATTAAAGTAAATATGGTAAAGTCTGTCAATTCTGTTTTGATCTGAAAGAGACGTCATCCACGTGCCAAACAAAATCCATCAATAATAGTAATAATAATAACAGTGATAATAATATATCTATTAGCTAAAAATTACGCAAATATGCGAAGAGGGGGAACTGATGGACTGGGACGTAGCACTCTCTTTCTTTCTCTCTCTCTCTCTCTCTCTCTCTCTCTCTCTGATCTGACTATCTCTGCCTCCCTCTTTCTATTTCTCCCTATCCAGCCGAGTTTCTTCGTATTCCCTTTGCGTGACTTAATTACTCGTCGTTCTAATCCCTGTCCGTTAATATTTGCGCTATCGTAAAGGCGAATCAGAGCACTGACGGCTCTGTTTTCCTTATTTCCAGTTCTGCTTCTGGTAATTGGATCCGCCGGGCTTCCGTGATTACGCGTCAGTCAGGATTAACTCGGCACGCGCGTTACGTTGCGCAGGTGCGGCCCGTGCGAGCAGCAACCGGGCCTGTGGTTGCACGGCTGATTAAAGTAAATGTTCGGCCGTTGATAGAATCGCGCGATCTTCCAGCAACGTGTGTATCGCTTATTAACCTTTTTCAGTTAGATATCGGTAAATATGTCATCGGGAGTATCAGGACGCCGTGCGGGGTTTATGCGCGATAAAGCTCGCAGATTTTTAATTAAACTCCCCCCGACGAGGAAATCCCTTTGACTTTCGTCGATGTATCTAATACTTATTGTTTACGCGATGCGATTTAGCGGTGACTGGCGGTTCCAAGTTGAGTAGACGACGCAGTTGCGATTCACTCCGAGGAATTTTTATCGGGAATGTCTGTAAAGTGTTATTGTTCCCGACGAGAGATTGTTAGCTTCGAATTAGCAGATTATTGTTAAGTAGAAAAAACATCAGAAGATACATAATCATATTGTGTCCAAGTTATTAATAATTTCTAATGAGAGTTTGTTAGCTTCGAATCAGAAAATTATAGTTATCGTTGGACCTTTACGCAAAATCGGATCGTAATACAAAATAAAAATTGTCTAAATGAATTGTAAAAAATATAAATTAGCTGAAGCTCACTTTCCTCTTTTAGTGATTGTAATAAGTTGAAGATAACGTAACGCTATCCTTAATTAAATTTATTTAAATTCACTTAAAACTTTCTCTTGAAAATTCACTCAAATTCACTAAATTCGCTATCCTTAAGTTCCTTAAATTCATCCGATGTCTTTATTATAAAATTCTTTTTAACTGATTACAAATGTTACGAGGTGCGATATATCGATATTCAATAGCCTTTTGTCGAACTAACTGCGGATAAGTTTTATTCTGCCCAAAGATTCGATATATTTGCATAAATAGTTCCGTTATCGTTCGTTCTCCGAAGAAAGTTCGAAACAATAATACATAGATGTGCGGCATATTTTGTATTTCGAAATTTATACTGGACCATTGTTCAGAAGTTCTATTATCCAAAACAGGTACTCAGAACCCGTCAGGAGGCTGAACTCGCGACACGAAATATTGGAATGGTTTTTGGGCGTAATCTCATGTTAGCGCTACAATAGAATCATATTTAAAGCTCCTTCAAAAAGGGTGGTTTCAATAGGATATCGAGCACAAAACAGAGCAACGCTCGAAGCCGGAGATTTACGACGGTTTGTTGCTGGTTTTCATGAATGTGTAGGCAGCTGTTCGCTAGGCTCGTGGAATGTTCGCTATAGCTCGCATAAGCTCTCTTTTACTGCCTTGGGCTTCTGATGGCCAATGCTCTAAACGAGTGTAAACACTATCGCGGATAAGTATATGGTCGCTTTCTATACTTACACGATAGTAACGCATAAGCAGTGGCACATTACTGGCCGGAAAAATCGTGCGATGTGTTTCGATACGTTTTTGTAATAAATATAGAGTCTATTGTACTCTTAATAAATAATGGAAAATTTTTGTAACATACGAGGCGTTAAAAAATGGTTTAAGTCAAAACACTTAATTTGTGGATGATGAAAAAAAATTAAAAACTCTGTAAAATGCAATAACGTATGATATTGTTACCAACTCATTTATGAAAGCCCCTTTGAAGCTTCAACGTAAAATATTAAAGAAGAATCGCAGAAAATATGAAATTCGATATGATTTAATAATATTAAATCACTCTAGCACAAAATTGACTTACTAAATTGTATCAGTCAAGCGCACTTTTGTTTAAACAGCGAACAAAATAATACAAGTAATATTTCACTTGCAGTAACTTTATCTTCATTTATTTGCAGCGAAACGTGAAAAAATAAATTACAATAAAGTCTCTGTTAAGAATCCATTAAATTTATGATTATTTCGTCGATCGGAAAGTTTAAAGAAATGATTAAAAAGCAATGACGATTACAAAGGTAGAATTTTAAAAATGTTTCGCATTTCGTACGAGAGATATATTATAAGAAAGATTCGACGGTGAATAAAAAGATAATTACAATGTAATAGACATGTATTTGCCAATATCTGTGCCAGGAATACGACATCCTTGATATCGTGTTCTACAGGGCTGGGATTGCCGCTATTGATTTCCATAGCTACTGAATCTACAGCCCCCACCCGTTATTCCGGGCACGCAGTATATCAAATAATCGCTCGCGGAGCTTCGCGAATGACGGCGACGAAGTTATTTATTATTTCGCGATATTGTTTGCCCGTTGTTCCAAGATTCGCGTCAATAATATTGGCAAGCCGTCCCACGGCGACACCGCGGTTTTCGTTAACTCGCCGCGAGAGCGACGCGCGAACGTCGCGACGCGACGCTCCGATAAAAAAAGAAAAACACTCTCTGTCCAGCGCTATTTCATTTTCATACCTGCGCGGCCAGCCCTTCCTGCGCAGCTCTGTAATTACGTTGTTCGCAGTTTGAACCGGGCGTCCGCGTTTATTTCGTTACAGCACCTCGGAACGCTCTAATTCAGCCGGGGATAGTTCCCTTCGCGGCTCGCTCCGCCGCGCCGGAAGGAGGAAAAGAATCGCAGGTGTTGTAAGTGAAGTGCAAGTGCGGTGGACGGTTCAGCTTTTTCAGCTGGTCGTAGCCTGCGCGCGGCCGTGATGGAGCAGCGTGCAGGATGGTGTGGGTGGGGGGCAGCGTTAAGGATAAAGTTGTCCGAAAAAAGTGGAATTTTTGAAAAGCCTGGCGGGAGAATATTTCGTGGCCGGCTGAGCTGGCCGTTATAAATCCCGGAATAAAAATAGCGTCTCGCTGTGGCGGGGCTCGCGGTAATAAAACTGAAACGGGCGAGAAGGAAACGCGGACGCTGCGCGTCGCTCGAAAAAAATTCCATAATCAGGAACAAAGGCGTCAGCCGTGATACGTTTATTTGGCCTGCTTCGACGCGGCGGGCTTGACTCCTTTTATCGAGCGGAACGGTCGCCGCGCGATCAAAGCCGGATATATCCGTGCATAAGTTGACCCCGGAGTTCGGCCGGGCTCGAACCAACTTTTCCGGAGGGAAATCCTTCGAACACACCACGGCCGCCGCCGCCGGTTTTTCCTAAATTCACGGCGTCACGCGAGAAATGGGTAGTAATAACGCAGTAATAACGCGTAGTAATAACGCGAGCTGAAGATAATCATTATCGTGACAAGAAAAAAAGCTTAATTAGCGTGTATCAGGGGTCGCTTGTGCTCAAGCTGGCCTGTGTCCGAAACATGCGAATGCCTGCCCTCGCACCAAATCCCCTTTGATCCCTTTCCAGATTATATTGGTTCGGTCTTCCCCCGCCGGCGATTATGCTAGCATACAAAGTATTCGTCTACGGTAGACTTTGCTGCATAGAGTAGCAGCGGTCTTAATTTTAAGACGACGGATTTTAATTTCAGTTCGAAGCATGCAACTGATACTTGTTTCTTCGATTTGTTTCCTTCCTCAATCTGAAAATATGTGTCTCACTTATATAACATTAACAATTTTTCAGCTGGAAATATTTTTCGCGAAATTCTTCAGAGATCATTATCGTTTTAGATGATGTCAGCTTCCAGAAGACACAGGAACCGCGTGATCACGTCCGTCAGACGAGGCACCCTTTGTTTATTTCACAGTTGAAGCTCTCAAACATTGAACATTATTTCGGCAAATAGTTTTTGTCGGATGTTGTTAATTATTCTGTTGCAACCATCGCTCCCACGGATTGTCGTTATTGTTACATGAATATGCGTATGAAATTACCAAACTGGAAGGAAAATTACAGATGCGGCTAAATTTACTGTTAAACGAGCATTTCATGTTCCTTGTTCTATGTAAATGTTATTTTCATTTGAATAGTTTCAGAAAACAACGTAGAAGAACTTTATTTGCAAAAGCTGAGGTTAACGAAAGTGAATTTAATTTGTGGGAGGGTGAGTATCGATTGCAAAACAGCGAGTGTCGCTTGTAAAAGGGTGAATTTGATTCGAACGAAAAAATGAATTCCACTGACTTCCAATCGTAAACATTGTGCAAAATATTTATATAAAAATATTCTATAAAAATATTACATCAAAATATATACATATAATTTAAATATTAAATATTGTTCTTGGACGATTCGATGTTTGCTCGTATTTCGTATGACGAATTGCTCTTCAAATGACGGACGTCATTTTGTGGAAGATCTGCAAGCACGGCGCGTTCCGCCGATCTTTTTCTTCTCTCTTGATGCCTCAATCGTTTGTCCGTTACTGTACGAGGCAAACAGGAAACGTCACTCGACGCCAATTTGCCGCTTCTGCTTAGGCCAACGCTTGTCCCCGCGGCGCGCCGCGACGATTCCTAAGCACGCATGAAGCACCAGATTTATTCAGTGTCGTTTGCGTAACGACGACGCACGCCCCTGGCCGATCGTAACGAGTGTCATCATCATCTTCTGTTAAGGGACACAATCTTTCCAACAATTTTTCCATTTTCTCTGTCGCGCCCGACGAGAGAGAGAGAGAGGGAGAGAGAGAGGGAGAGACAGAGAGAGACTGCAATTTCAACGAGGAAATGGTTAATACCGCACCGCCTTCTTTGATAAGGTGATTTCACGGGCCCTTCTTCATTCAACTCTTACGCTGCGACGATGGGTTTTGTTAGGGAATATTGAATGTCCAAGTATTTTGATGGCGCCTGTTTTCTTTGCGATCCAAATTTATTCTGTCCAGGGAGAACAACGAAGGTATTTGCACGGGACGACACGGTTCGCAGCTGCACTTAACCCGAGAGCTCGTCGGTCTAGCGAGAGCGATCGAAGCCTCTCTCGACGATTAATGAAATTACAAGAGACCTTCCGGGATGGCTCGTTTATTCAAATATTATCCGATTTATACCAAGTTTTCTCGTTCGTTTGCACGCGGCATATTCCGGCATCGATAAAAAATTCATTTCAAATTTCTCAACGGCGAAAAAAGTTATGGGCATTGTTGGTGGATCGGTATTAACCCGTTCGCGTTTTATTTTCATTGTCTTCGATAAATCTCCGGCATTGTGCATTCATTTGTGCGCTTCCTTTTCATTATTCCACTTAACCGACCTTCTTCTTATCGTGATCATTTTTTAGTTTGAAAAGAGACCATATTTTCATTTGTCGTATATTCGTGTTTATTTTCGTTCCGTAATTTTGATCATTGTCGTACACGCGATCGAAGAAGCTGCGTGGAAAAAAACATTGAAATATCTTTGTTGTTTCTAAGTGCACGACGAAAGCTGTTTCGTGCCTTTGAGAAGTCACCGAACGCCATTGTGCAATGTTGACGCCTCGAGACGCCCGACGGCAAGCTTAGCAATTATGGCTACTTGTGCGCAGAGCAAGCGTCATGTTTCTCAGCAAACCACAGTCAAAGGTGCGCAGTAACTAAACTGTTCGACAGGGCAAGCAAAATGGTTGCAAGGGAAAAATGTTTTTCGCCTCGCTTTTCTCACAGAATTTCTCGTACGCGTACAGCGGTCCACACGCTTCCCGATAAAATTTCGCCTTTTACTTTCTGAAAGTGGTATTCGAAATATTTTCCACGAGGCGAAGCAATAAACAACATTTTTCCTTCCATATCACATCTTTAATATCACAATATTCAGTGTGTGATTAAATTTGTTGTACGCTGATGTATCTACAAATAATGGAGACATTTAAATGTTACTATTCAGCTATTTTATCCTGTATATAATAATAATAATAACATAATATAATAGCGAATTTATTTATTCCCGTAAACGCGTAACTCGGAGATTTCAATGTTCCAGAATAAATAAATGATTAAAATTATTATAATTTTCCAGGAACATCGGCAGAGTAATCTGCTATATCAACAAAGAACGAACTTAACAAAAAAATAACAGTCGTCAAATAAAAATTAAACTGATCGAGAGAATAAAATTAAATTTAAAGTAAAAAGTAGTTTAAAAGTAGGCTTTCCATAGAAATGTTTAAAAGTTAACAAATTTCAGGCGAAGGGAACTTTAGAACTTGGCGATGGAAGATAAGACTGTCCATTATTCCAGTTTAGTGTTAATGGCTTTTTAGATTTCTTTTTGCGGAAAAGTGCAGTGCATCCGCAAGAAAGAATAGGATGAGGTCCGTTCTGGAGAACTGCATTAGTCCGTAAATTTTTACGGTCAGGAGACTCGGGGCTGCAGAATAGTAAACATCATTTTTAAGACTACTAACTCGGTTATCAAGCGCTCGTTGCTATCGAAATAAAAATACCGAGCACCCCGGGTTACAGTTGATTGTCGCAAACGTAAAATTACATCCCTCGTTAAACCGATTGTGTGTGTGTCAGTTTTAACGAAAATCGCCACGTGAATGAACGGAAGTCACAAAATTCCAAAAAGCGTTAACACGGTTAAACACGCGAATGCTACGAATCCACTGCAAATCCACGCCAAATTATTTGGTCAAGCTTTAATTGACAGCGAAAAAACGTTCGGCAGACACAGTGTCCGTGGAAAGGGCAATAGTTGGACAAACGTTGGGAAGAAAGGTGGTGCGCATGTAGTAGTTAATTGGCGAAGAAATATGTGAACGGCCCGTAAACGCCCGTAAACCGACGGGGCAGCCCATGAAAAATAAATATAAGTGTATTTAAAACGAAAATATTGGAGCCTTACGCCACTCCTGCGACACATAATAGCGTCGACTCATAAATATCCTGAGAACGGTGTTTTCACGGCAACGAACGTAGTCACGTACTCAATTTACGACAGGACATTCTACGCCGGTGGATTTTCCATCGTTGTCAGACTCGGCTTGAAGAGCCATCCACACATTCCCGGCGACAAACTGCGCGGGTTCGCGCGCGCTCGTAAAAAGCTTAAAAACAAAATCAATGACGGAGAAAAAAAACCGAACGCGAAGCAGCTCGCAATTACTTTGTTTTCCTGTCCCGTGAAAAAAGGCGTGTCTCCGATAGCGCCGATATTAACCTTACCCATGGGAAGACTTTAAAAGTTGTGCGTGCGACATGGACGAGGCATTTACGGCGTCCAGGAACATTTCGGATTTAATACTTCAACTTCTTTTGTTATCACTGCGGAGTTGCTCGGCTGAAGCAGCTGTTGGACTTTGTCTATAAAACGCCGTCCCTTATTAGCTCTTTTATGCCGACTTTGCAGACACTTGGCCGCGATGATGAATTTTTGACTTTTAATGCCTCTGTGCGTTCAACCACCCTCCCTCCCTCTCTTCGCCGGGACTTAGTTCGTTGTTCTTCGCGACATGTCCGCCGGCACGCTATTCCCAATTCCGAGGTTTACGGCGAAAGTTCCTTCGTTACGAGCAGGCAATCGAGTAATAATTGTTACTAATGATTTGTAAGCAGTGTTCCAGGAATGCGGAGTCAGTGCGTAAAAAATTCGGCGGAAACTTCGGCGGAGGATCGCTGTTTCACGACGGTGCCGACCTCGTTTCTCGCAAACGCTGCCCGGGAGCCGCACGAATTAAAATGTCAGGTTCGATCCCATTCTCTCAGCTCGCTTGTTACCAACAGATCTCTCTGTTTATTTAGAAGCGCCCGGTAATTGATTAATGCGCTCGATACCGCGTCGACGGTCACGCATGGATGACACTAATATATTTCGGTTTGCGTTGCGGTACGTTCGAATGAATCGAACATTTCTACGATTTTTAGAGCGTGATGGAGTTGATATAAATCGTGATCTTTCGTTTTACTTTTTTGGATTCGTCTGTGAAATTACTTTGTTTCGGGGAATTTTTGAGGTTAGTGTTAGGCAAAAAGACTAAGGAGGCAAAATATTTGCAAGAAATATTCCCTATGAAATCACAAACGAATTCACGCAACCCGGTCGAATTTTGAAAAATTTCTATTCTAATACTTCATTATACACACATATTTAACAATTAATATATTTATTTCGAAATATATTCAATATTTCTGTAGTATCGTAATTTAGTGGGTACGTTTAGGACGAGGAGGAGTGTTAGGCTTAGTTTTAAGACCGTAGTTTTAAGACTTTGTATTTATGGTAGGCAATAGAAGAGAAATGTTGGCGAAGGCCGGGTCAGATGGGAAAAACACTTGGCGACAGGGAGCCGGCCGATGCGATTATCACGTTTTTGGAAAAGGCAGGCGTTGTGTCGAAGGAGCGTGTTTGGAGTGGACAGGGTGTGTTCGAGAGTCGTCGAGTGAGGAGCGTTGCGAGTTGTAGAATTAAGTGAAGTAGTTGTAATCCTAGTTGCAGATACGGTACGCGATATTTCCTGTTTTCACCACGTTTAGTTCTTTCCTAATCAATACATATTCTATATTGTTTAAATATTGAACAAATTTCTACATCATTTTGGGGGCTCGTCCGAGATTTGAGGAAAACGTTGCGCTGAATGATAACAGTGTTATCGTGACTGTAGGAGTTGAGAGTTGAACTCTAGTTGTTGTGTTGTGCATTTAAAAACCTTTTAAGATGTCTGCAGGAAACGATACCGTTGTCGAAGTGTCACAAGCATGCCTATCTGCTGACAAATTAGAGGAATTTCTAACAATGAAGTTAACCGATTTGAAGGAAGAATTGAAGAGTCGCAAGCTGAGAACGTCGGGAAATAAGAAGCAATTACAAGATCGGCTTAAAGTAGCCATAATGTTGCAAATAGAACATGGCGAAGAGGAAGACTATACTGATGGCAGTGAAGATGAAGAAGAAGGAAGCAATGTGAGACGATGCGTGTGACGGATGCAGGCATTAACATTCAGAGATGTTGAGGAGTCCATGCGTACATTTAGCGGAGACGATAAAGCAAACATTCGTTGTTGGCTCGAAGAGTTTGAAGACATGGCGGAGCTATGTGAATGGAGTGAAGTACAAAAAGTTATTTATGCGAAGCGTTTATTGCGTGGATCGGCGAGATTGTTCGTCGACTATGAAAAATGTTGTCGCAAATGGATCGAGATGAAGCGAGCATTGGAATCTGAATTTGCTAAAACTGCAGATAGGTACAAGATACATACAGAGTTGTCACGTAAAATTAAAAGATCGAACGAGTCGTATCAAGAATACATTTATCAAATGTTGGAGATTGCGAAGCAAGCGGACATGGAAGTATCAACAGTTATTAAGTATATTATTGACGGAGTTCAGGATTTCGAGACAAACAAAACGATATTGTACGGTGCTAGAAATATACGTGAGTTGAAAGAAAAATTCGAAATTTACGAAGACATGAAGGAAAAATCAGGAGCGAAAAACAGGCGACCTGAGGAGAAGAAGAAGACGACCGTCCATGGAACCTCATCACAAGGTGAATCACAGCAAGTGGCACAGCAAGAAATACGGCGATGTTTTTTGTGTGGAAACCGATACCATACGGCTGCAAACTGCCCGACAAAAGAAAGAGGACCCAAGTGTATCTGAAGCGTCGAGAAAGAAGCGAGTTAAAGAGGTGCAAGTTGGAAATTGTAAGTTGACAGCGTTAATAGATTCTGGAAGCGAACTGAATTTGATGCGAGCGGATTATTATGTTAAAATTGGTGCTCCTAGATTGAATAATAAGATTTTGCAATTTCGTGGTGTCGGAGCAGAGAGCAACCACACATTAGGGGAATTTTCAACAACTATTGCAATAGATCAGATAACATATCGAATAAATATACACGTTCTACCCAATACCTTGTCGTCCCATAGTTTAATAATCGGTACAGAATTTTTAGATTCCGTAGAACTAAGTACGAAAGGAGGAGAAATTTTTATTAAAAAAATAGATTTGCCGGAAATATTTAATGTCAATGTCGAGGCTATAGTTGACAATGTAGATTTATCACACATTGCGGTTCCTGAACATAGAAAACTTATAGAAGATTGTGTTGCAAGTTATAAACCATCTAAAACGAAAGAAGTAGGGATTAAAATGAGCTTGATACTGCAAGACGAGATCCCAGTGTACGAGAGACCGCGAAGATTGTCTCCCGGGCATAAATCTGAAGTTGATAAACAAATAACGTCATGGTTGAAAGATGAAATAATTCGAGAGTCTTGTTCAGATTACGCAAATCGAATTGTACTAGTAAAGAAGAAGGATGGTTCAACTAGAATTTGTGTTGACTACAGATAGCTTAATAAAAATATTGTAAAAGATAGATATCCCCTACCTTTGATAGGGGATCAATTGGATTTATTAGAAGGCGCGAAAGTATTTAGTACGTTGGATCTCAGAAATGGATTTTTTCATGTTCCTATTGATGAGAGTAGCAGAAAATACACCGCCTTCGTGACTCCCACCGGTCATTATGAATTTCTAAAGGTACCGTTTGTGTTATGTAATTCGCCAGCCGTCTTTCAAAAGTTTATAAATGCACTGTTCAAAGATATAATTGCAACCGGGGTCGTTTTGACATACATGGACGATTTAATAATACCTTCATCTGATTTCTCACGCGGTATCGAGAATCTCAAATTAATATTAAATGTTGCTAGTGAGAATATGGATTATTGATTAATTGGAGCAAGTGTTGTTTTTTGCACACAACAGTAGAATATTTAGGTCACATTGTTGTAAACGGTAGCATTCGACCGTCAGAACGAAAGAGTAGTGCTGTTACGAATTTTCCGAGACCTAGATGTGCTAGAGATGTTCAGAGTTTCCTTGGTTTAGCGGGAAATTTCAGAAAGTTTGTGTACCAATACTCTGTTATTGCGAGACCATCGTCGAATTTATTAAGAAAAGATATCAAGTTCAAGTTTGAAGCGAGTGAACAAGAAGCTTTCGATAGGCTAAGATTAGCTCTAAGCGGAAAATCTGTACTAAAGTTGTATTGTGTGGGTGCAGAGACAGAAGTACATACAGACGCATGTAGTATGGGATATGGTATGATATTGTTGCAGCGCGATAGCGAAGCGAGTGGTAAAACTACTCCAGCCGAAGAAAAGTATACAAGCTACGAGCTTGAAGTTTTGGCAATTGTAAAGGCGTTGATGAAATTTCGTGTTTATCTATTCGGCATTTCATTTAAAATTGTGACGGATTGTCAAACGTTTGCGTTAACGATGAGGAAAAAGGACTAATGTGAGCGTGTGGCCAGGTGGGCGCTTCTCTTAGAAGAGTTCGACTACAGCGTGGAGCATAGAACGGGAAGAAATATGGCACATGTTGACGCGCTATGCCGAAACCCACTACCTACAATTATGCTAGTGGGAGAAAACGAACTGGGGATTATCGCAAATTTGAGAAGAGCGCAGGTACAGGACGACAACTTGAGGAAAATTCGAGATAATATTGAGCGGTTCGAAGGCGATGCGTACCCGTTGCGAAATGATATTCTGTATAGAGAGGTTGATGATACGCCGTTGGTAGTTGTGCTGAGGACAACGCACATCCAGATAGTTCGACAGGCGCACGAGCACGGTCATTTCGGTATTTCCAAAACAGAGGCGCTCGTAAAGAGAGATTACTGGTTTAAGGAGATACGGAAAAAGGAAGCAGCACGATATAGAGAGGGAGTGAAAAGGACACAGGCTCTCTGATCCGGGGTTAAAATTCTACCCGAAGTTTCTTGGACCATACCGTGTGACAAGAATACTGCGGAATGACCGCTACGAAGTGCAGAAGGTGGGTAATCATGAAGGGCCGCAGGAAACATCCACTGCAGCCGATTACATGAAGCTATGTGTGCCGACGAAGAGGACGATTTTTCCGGTGAAAGTGAAAGTTCGTACAGTGGCGATGAGAACATCTGTGGGCAGATGTCCGGTCAGGACGACCGAGTGTAGTATCGTAATTTAGTGGGTACGTTTAGGATGAGGAGGAGTGTTAGGCTCAGGAGACCGTAGTTTTAAGACTTTGTATTTATGGTAGGAAATAGAAGAGAAACGTTGGCGAAGGCCGGGTCAGATAGGAAAAACCCTTGGCGACGGAGTGCCGGCGGATGCGATTGTCACGTTTTAGGAAAAGGCAGGCGTTGTGTCGAAGGAGCGTGTTTGGGGTGGACAGGGTGTGTTCGAGAGTCGTCGAGTGAGGTGCGTTGCGAGTTGTAGAATTAACTGAAGTAGTTGTAATCCTAGTTGTAGATACGGTACGCGATATTTCCTGTTTTCATCACGTTTAGTTCTTTCCTAATCAATACATATTCTATATTGTTTAAATATTGAACAAATTTCTACATTTCAATATTTTCTTCTTCTGAGACCGGAAACGGCGTCTGCTCCGCACAGATTCAAGAAAATTCACGCGTTTTCACCGCCGGTTTCCCGCATCTGCATCTCAAATGCGGGTCGATGGACACTTTTCCGTGGCCGCGACACGGCGGTCGATGGAACTCCGATGGCGGCGCTAATTAGTTATCGCTCGAAATATTCGAAATAAGGAACGTCGCCGAGAATTCTCTATTTTCATCGGAAATTTTGTTGCGCTTTTATTTTATTCGCACGGTAGAATCTGGATTATCCGAAGCTGCAATATCTGATTATTCTAAATACGACTGCATATTCGAGCCTGCACTACGATTTCTTTCTGCACTGAATTAACACTTCTTCGTTTTCATAATTTGTCTGATACTAATAATCTGTCATTCGTAAACTTTGATCACAGATGAATCAAATTTTGTTTCGATTTGCAAGAAATGAATAGCACAGTAGAGACTCTCTTATCTGAAGGTTTCTGTTTGTAATATTTGCATTTATGACAAAAGCAACTAGGTCGAATACAGCACGTTGTAAATGCAATACAAAAATTCAACAGTATTTATAATAACGTTCTCGTTAATATCAACTGAATGGAACTGTTGAGAATGAAAATAAATTTTTATTTAACTCCTGCTCGCTGCGATCGAGGTGGAGAATTTCTATTTTGCATTAAGATCCGCGGTCTACTCGTAATACAACCGGTGAATTTCCTCTGCGAGCAATCTGTGAGTCTTGACAATAACATTTTCCAGCGTTGCAGAATCTAATTCTAAAGGACGGTATGCAGGTTGATAGCCATTTCTCCCGGTTTCCGCCGTGAACGCATTACAGTAAAATTTCCCCAATTTTTCATCAGCTTGTGAACAAATGTGAAGGATTTGGAAGAAGGAGATTCGATTATTCGAGCCTCGTGGCTCGTTTTTGTAACAATAATAATATTTACATAATTATAAAAACGAGGTACAAGGCTCGAATAATCGTATCTTGCCTTCCCAAATTGTCCATTTTTGTTTACAAGACGAAGGAAAATTAGGGAGAATTTACTGCAATAATCGGACGATCGTCCGCACTTGAATTACGGGAATCAATGAAACGTCATTGGGGCTTTTAATTGGGTGCCATAAAATAGCAAGTACGGGGACAGTATTGCAATATTTTCGTCGGATTTTTATCTGCGATATTTCGGCAAATTAGTCGTTACACTGTCGGGCGTTCTGTTGCGCGTGATGAACGCGGAGACGGATAATGAAACGGGCAACGAACAGTTGCGCAACGTGCACGTTGCGCGATCGTTATCCGCGTTCCTACGAAAATAAAGAAAATTCAGATATGATAGAGCGATTGTTTGAAAAATTTCGCGGGATGTGCGCGTTAATGCTTGTCAGGACTTATGGACACGCGGACGCCGTTGGATCAGCATCGACGTATGCAAATTTATTATATACGGTGTAATTATAAACACGTCCACTTAACCATAACTGCACAGAGTATCGACACTTCTCAATGTCGTTTCGACAATGCTGAACTTTCCTGGCACGAATGTTTTACCGATAAATCAGCGATTGCATTGAACGCAATGCATTTCGTGCTGCTTGCATTTTGATAATTTATAGCATTGCTATCTACAGTGTTTACACTAGAAGTCAACTTCTACATAAGTCTCACTTCACTGCATAATTAAATCGTTGTATCTTCTTTACTAGATATCAGTTGTTATTAAATATATTAAGGTTTTAATTTCTGTCAAAAATATATAAGTTAAAATTTCTAATTGAACTTCTATTAAAAATTTATTATAATTTAAAATCTCTAATTATATTTCCATTGTAAATGTACCAAGATATTAAATTTCTATTAAATTCTATTACAATTTAAATCTATATTAAAAATTCGTTATAATTAAATTTTATATTCATAATTTATTATAATTCGTATCACCCCTATTTAAAATTAATTATTCTGAATCTGTGTTAAGAAACTAATGAAGCTTAATTTGCGAATTTGATGTGTCTGTGATAAGTACACCGATTGTGTTATTTTACGTTGCCACGCTCGGTTACTACGGGAAGCAAGCGACCACAAATGCATTTGTCGCTCAACGCACTCCTCTTTTTTCAATTTCGAACCGCCCGTTGTAACATGTGACAACTCGTTTAGATGTTATGAGGATGCTTCCCGTTGTCCCACAGCAATTAAAGTATCGTGAATTTCCTTGCAATACGAGGATCGAAATTTACGGGCTTGTTTTTCCCGAACTGGGAGCACTATACCTGCGAATCGCCCTAACGTATTTACTGTGTATATGAGACTATGCATCATGTGTCTAGGCGTTGCCGGCCCGAGAATAACGCTCGCAGTTTCCCATTGATGTTTTCATGTTCGCACTTTATTTCCTTCTTTTCCATTGTGTGCTTAGCAGCGTCGGAGAACTGCATGTTGACGATTTCTCGAACTCACGGCAGATTTTTCATACCCACTAAATCACGTATACTGCTTCCGGTGCGGTCTTTTTGCATTTCACCGGTCACACAACTCCGTTCGAAATGTTACCCGGCGGATCTGACTTTTGTGAGTTTGTAGCTCGCGGTGCAGCATTATTATGATGCGGTTTTCAAGCAACTGTCACTCAAACACTAACAGCATTATCGAGACCTAAAAATTCGAGAATATAATTTGGACATTCTAGAACATTGTTTTCTTCGTTAAAATTTGATATCCGATATCCAAGTATATTAAATTAATTATTAATTTCTTTCGTTAATATTTACCATTTCGATGGAATATTTCCTACCCTTGATTTATAATTATTGAACAGCGAATATTTGTGCATATTTTCATTATAATTATTTCATGAAAATCGGAAGAAGAAAATTTTCTTTGGGAAAACAGAGAGCACAGAATAATAGAACAGTGCATATTCGTTAATATGCCCGGATTGCGTCATAAATACATAAAGATTCGCCGGCTACCAATTAAATCTCACAGACACAACATAATTATATTTGAGCTTGATATATCTGTTGAGCCGTTGAAGATCGCCGAAAACGTCTGACGACAGCGATGAGTCCGTGCACCTCGAACCAATATTTGCTCCCTTTTACTGGTTTCGCCAGGTATCTTTGCCGAAATATTGGAAGTCGGGACGTGAGATCCAGGCCACCGATACAGACGGTCTAGGTTTATTCGCGGATGTATTCCTACATTCGTATGCCGAATGCTGCATAAGTCTCGCGGTTGAAATTCCCGTGGGATGCCTTTTGGCTATTTTACCGATTTCCTAAAAATCGTGCAAGAATACAGTTTTCGCCGGGTGTAAGTAGACACCGGGCATGAGCATCGGCTGGTTGTCGTTCCAGTATGCAGAAATTGCAATTCGTTTGTGCGAAATCTAAAGCCGGATACCATCAATTTATTCATTTAGAACTGAAGTTTTTTGCGCATTTTTGTCACGTACCGTCGGCGTTGGCATTTTCAGATGATTGATAGGACATCAAGAAACAGTGTAGAAAATGATTGAAAACATTATATTTAGTTTTCATCCAATTTCCTACCCTGAGATATTTTTTATTTTGCACGTGATTTGATTTTGCACCTCTTTCCAGGAGTCTGACATATGGGGTTTGGTTACTTTAAAGTGCTGCAACTTCGCGAGAAAAAAATTAGAGATGAAAGATCAAACTTTACTCTACTCTAAACGGCATCCCCGGAAAAAATTTGACAAAGTCCGTGCACTTCGTCAAACTTGGCAATTTTCAATATGATAAACAGGGATTCAGATTTAAATAGTTACAGTGGCGAGAGTGCGTAGAATATAAAATTGAGAAATATCGTCTTAAACTAGAGGTTTCAAGCTTTAATTTGAAATAAAAATCAATGATTTTTCGCGAAGTTATCGTCAGTCAAAGTTGTCCAATTCTCATCCGATATGTGCCTATGCTGTAATCTTTCGGAGCAGTTTATTACCATAAATCTCAGTTATTAGTATCAAATTCTACAAGCCAAAATTCTTGCAATTAGCACAAGTACATAAATACTAATTTCAGAACCTAATATTTCAAGATTGCCCGCCATTATACACACATTATCGCATTTTGTTTCGTGTTTATTTCATCGGGACTTCGGAATCGGTTCTCCCAGCCAACGATTGAATATCGAGTCGGGCAATCGTGGTATCCTTTAAATTTAAATTTGACGCTTAAGATGGGGATCGGAGGTAATAGAGATGGAGTTCGGGTGAAGTATGCGTTATGGAGGGCGGGGGAAGGGAGAAGTACGAGTAGGAAAACTGGCTGATTCATAATCGGGAATGGACTGCGGAACAGCTAATTCCGAAAAGTAGTTGCTCTCGTCGCGGCGGGAGCAATAAAGCTGTTGCGCGCAACTATTCCTCAGTTCTGCTTTACACAGTTGCCTATGCGATAACACGACCACGATAAATAAATGCTGGAATGATCGTTTCTGGGCTTTCGAATTCAGATATAATCGCGGTCTATAAATTCTCTAAGTCGCCGCTTCGTTCCGCAGGATCCTTGCCAGAGGAAAAGGAACGCAACAGAAACTAGAGACTCTGTTCGGGACGTTATTTTCGATTATTTGTGGCCGAACCGTGCTTAAATAAGCAAACGGAAAGCGGTCGTACTTGAAAAGCGAGCTTCGGAATTATTCAAGGAAATCTCTTCAACGAACAATCGTTAAATTAATACACGGACTGTAGATTTTATGTGAAACGAGTCTGCGAGAACGTTTAAGGAATTTAATCATTAAAAATGATTTTTACACTGGGGTCATGATAGACCCGACGGAAAAACTGTAAAAACGCTTTATTGGTATTATATTCTTAGCTAATGAAATCATGTGAATTTAATTAAACTTTTACTACAATGAGAAATAAAAATACAATGACGGGATTATTCATCACTTCGATATTTCAGATAGAAAGTACTATTGAACTATTTTCAACCTGTTAGTATTATTAAGAAATTAAGTGAATATCTATTTAGCTCCTGTATTATGAAATTAGTGCAGACAATTTTTATCTGCATAAAATCTGCATTAAAATCTGCAGTCTAGTAATATATTATCTTATTTGCATACATGTTATTTGACAAAATTATTTGCTATTTTATGTTAATATATAACTAGTCTTTCTCTAGATTATTTCATTATTGGAGAGAGAGAGAGAGAGAGAGAGAGAGAGAGAGAGCGAGAGAGAAAGTAAGAAAGAAAGAAAGTGAAAGAGAGAGAAAGAGAAAGAAATCCATTTGAAATAACGTTCCATTTAATAAAATAGATATCATCGAAGCTATTGATATCGATTTCTCGCAGCAGAGGTTCGAGATACTGTTTCTCGTCCGAGGTACTGTCTATTTAGCTGGTTCCGTGTGGTTTTACAGGAATCCCTTAGGAGCGAGCCAGGTTCATGTCAGGCAAACTTGGAGCTAAGTTCGCGGAACTCGATCCCGCCAGCGAATATTCATTAGGACCGTATTAATTATGGTCAGCAAAGTGTTTAACTAATTAGCGCTTGTTCGGATGCGGAACTGGGAAGATGAAATTGTACCGCCACCGTCGATATCAATTATCCTGCTGGAGACAGAATTCTTGATAAGATCATCGACACGTAACCGGTTTCATGTAACGCGCGGCGCGAAGATGTATCCGAAATTGAGGTGTTCGGAGAGCCTGCGTTGTTCAAGGGAGACTACGTTACACTCTGAAATGTCTTTATTCCACGTGGAATATCATTGGATCTATCGTCTACAAAGAGACGAGCAAACGGATTGCTGGATGTCGATGATTATTAACGGTAGAAGGTTTACGGGTGATTCTAATACGGAAGCATAATGAACGGTGGCAGTTTTTTTCTCGTTGCAGCGAATGACGAAAGTAGTGTAGAAAGTAAATTAATTCAACATCTGTCTGCATATTGGATCATTTTTTATTGCGTCAGTAGAAATCGACTTGCAAACAAAGGATGAAGAATATGTTCAAAAAAATATGACTGAACTAATTACACTGCGAATTTTCTGCATTCGTGAATTACATTTTCAAACTAATATTAATTTTTATATCAATATAGCCATTAATTATATTAATATTAATATATGCTATATTGATATAAAAATTAATATTAGTTTGAGTAGTAGTATATTACTAGTATATTAATATAAATATATTATATACTATATATAAATTTACTCATATATTAATATATACTAGTTAATATATAAAAATCTTACTTTATACGTTAAATAGTTATCTAACTTAAATAGTTAACTAGGAATAGTTAATTAAGTCGGTAAGTGAGCTGTGAATTTTACTCGAACACAAAAGTGCATTATCAAAGGACAAACGCTTTGGTTTGGAAACAGCGAGGCAACTAGATGTATTCAACCCCTATACAGAAGTTTCGGGAAGTTTAAATACTTTATAACAGGGCTATCGATTAATTCTCTTTCAAATCCATGTTTCATTTCACCGTATTTCGAGAGACACGCCCTTTTAAGAGTAACCAATCCTTTTCAACGGATTGTGTCGAGAGCAATGAAAACTGGAGTGATTGATCTGTAGTGTGGTTCCAAAGAGGTCAATTGAATGACCTCTTGATGACAGTCGCAGGAATGATACCGTAGGATATCAACTGCGGAGAAGTGGCAAGCTTCATCAATATACATATTTGAGGATTCGTAGGAGACTCTTTCACTGCGTTAGAAACGCCGAGCATTGCCCGGGAAAAGCTAGGAATTCATCGGTATCATTTCGCTTACTCTCGACTATTCTCACGTCGTATCATTTGTGCCATAAATAACCGGAAAAATAATAACTGTATAATATATAATTAATAAATAATAAATACAATTAATAATAATAATATAATTAGTAATAAATAATATATCGAATTAACTGTATATCAATAATAAAACACATTACATTTTCTAATTGCAAAATAAACAAAATAAAACTGTATAAAAATTGAATACATCTCATTCGACAAATATAAATTTAATTGTGCCCGAAAACGAACCAAAGGCACAGCAAGTGGTCACCCACCGCACAGTAACCGGTTCCGCTAGCCTCCGAATATTTAAAATAGCGTTCACGTTCGCAAACCGATGCGTGAAATATCCGATGGTCAATCACCGTAATCCAATTAAAGCCCGCAACTTCATCAGCCGGCATTTTAAGCGTCATAACTACCTCCGTTAATAAAGAAGAATTGACGTAACTCGCGGACGATGGGTAAGACCTTTTCGTGTACGGATGATACGTTGGCCGTAATCTATCCCGTTGAAACGGGTCTGTTCCAAAGCGTCGACGAGCTCAAAGGTAGCCGCGCTCTCGGATCGGTCACGTAATTAAAATGGCACATAGACCGAGGCCGGACGAGAAAAGCCAGCGAAAGTAGGCTGGCCGCAGCAGTCCGATAACGATATTCGCATCCGGTTCCGTTCTACCCTCAAAGCAAGTAGGTTGCACCTGGCAGCGACCATCGACGCGAACGAGCTGGAAGCGGTTCCGCAATGCTTCTCGCGGCGACCTATCGCGATCATAAGCTGACTCCCTCGGTTGTCGCTACACGTGGAATCAAGTAGGCGCATACACTGTCGTTCATACCTATTTGGATCCTTTTTATAAGCTTCGCTATTTTTGCCAGTGTTATTTGAATTTATTATACAAAAACTGTCGGTTAGAATGTAATGATTTACATAGACTTAGGATTAGCACAGGGTAATTCACAGCAACCCGAAAATTGGCATTTTCAGGAGAAATTACTGTAGTTATGACGACTTTTTAGCGGTTTTAGCATACTAACCTTGACAATTCAATGTTAATTAGTTTATCACTGCTAGATTACTGTAGGATTAGCCCAGGGAAATTCACAGCAACCCGAAATTTGGCATTTTCAGGAGAAATTACTGTAGTTATGATGACTCTCTTCAGCGGTCTTACCATAATAACCTTGTCAATTCGATGTTATTTAGTTCATCACCGCTAGATTACTGCTAAACGAAATTTGCAACCTCGAAACTCGAGTTTCCAGCACCAAAAACAGATTTCCGCTTCGCAATGCGACGTTTCGCGACTCGCGGCTCGTGCTGGTTATAACAAGTTCAGGGGCGTAAATTATGTCAAGTTGCGGGATCTCGGCAATCAGCCACAAAGCGTATTACAGGCGCGTTTATCTTCCGGATAAACTCGCGGATGTCAAGCGGGATCGGCGACGGTAAATATTGTACGGCCGCGTTTTCGGTGGAGCGCGCAACGTCTAATTGCGAGCGCGAATGTTGGATAATGCCGCGGATCCGGCCTTTTTGTTTCGCATCGGCTCGTTCCCGCTTCAATTCACCTTCATCCGCATCGATGCGCCCGACACCGGGATTTACAGTTAAACTAGCGAGCAGCCCGTTGTCTATGGGGGAGAGAAAAATGGAAAGCCCCGTCCCCTCTCGCTGTCAACCCTTGGGCATCGTTGAATTTTGCTTTTATTTTTCACGCTCCCGTACGATTTCGGCCAAAGGTGAACTTATCCGTTAATACCTGCGGAATAATGCGTCGAGTTCGTGCGAAAATGATTGCGGTTTACGAACGGTTTTTATCGACTTCTGTTGGTTTTTGCCGGTTTTTATCGGGCTCCGTTTGTTTTCGCCTTTTTTTAGCGATTCGAACTCCTAGCGGTTATTTTGAAGCGACGTTTTATCTGATTACCTTCGTAGCACGTTGATTTAAAGCGCGAAAAGTTCTAGCCAGTAGCAGCGTTTTGCTTTTCGATTCGACTGTCGGTATTAGATTGTCCTTGTAATTCTAGCGAAAATGGTGGAAGAGTTTATTTTTGCACGAGTTTGTTACATCGGTTTGGATTGGGGTGAAAAGCTGCAGAAACTGCTGGAAGTAATAACAAAGCGTTTGTTCGGTAAAAAAATCAAAGACATTTTTGTATTATTCGTCTAACAAATGATGCTGTTGTAAATGTTGTGTCATACTTAAACGAAACCAAATTGTTTAGCGAAATTATATAGTAATTTGAGAAGCCTTAATGAAGAAAATAATGTAAAAATGTAATGCGAGACTATTGTATATATTGCGTTATATGTAACCCTACACATATTATCCAATAAATTATCGCTAATTGATATTAAGCAGATGCGACATTAAATTAAAAAACAATGATTCCGTTGATAGCAAATACGTGTCTCTACTTCGAACAATATCAACTTTTTATTCTGATAATTTTCGGAATGTACGGTGTTAGAATTGTAAAGTGTTTTGCCTATTAGTGTTCGTTTAAATAAACCATCAATGCTTCGAATCTGTTAATTGTCTAGGAACCGTTTTTATTCAACGCTGATTTGATTTCCATCGTGGAAAGCATTGGCACCGTAGTTGGTTTAAAAATGTCTCTGATCATTCTTTTCCCCAATTCGCGTGGCCATTGCGATATGTGCGCGTGTCGGAGAAAAAACGGTGAGAGCTAAATTTGCGAGAGAAGTTCAGTTGTTCGAGGAGCTCGGGAGAAAATATGCTGGTCGTAGTCGCGATAAGTCTGAGACTCGAAATACAATGAATCAGCGGTCGACGCGTCCGAGGCAGTCTTCGGGGAAGTTTTGAAATGCAGGTACTCGCTATTAGGGAATGTTTTCGAAGAGAAGTACATCGATGGAAGTTTAAGTTAAAGCGGTACAGCGATTACATGTACCGCCGTAAACAATGTCAAGAATTGAGTCCCGAGATTGTCCGAACGTTGAAGAAACATCCGTAAAAGTTTCTAGCGCTCTGGCGAAACAATTTTATCGAAAGTAGATCATCATCATCGTTAGTAGATCCATTTATATTCTTCTGTCATTATTGCTAGACTGTCGATTTTGTGCATCTACATAATAATAATAATAGTAATGAGTAACCGCAATTTGAAACTGTAAAATAATTGAAAGCATTTAACAGTATCGTAATACAATCGATTTACTAAAACAATCAAACGGAAAGGAATTGCTAAGTAATTACAATTTGTTGCGACAAATGCGGAAAGTTTTTATCGTGCATAACAATCCCCAGCAAAATTATTGTACATTATATATCTTTCCCACTTATCAAATAGATTCGATTTGATATGACGAGTGCCTCTTTTTGCCACAGATATAAATTAATAATATATCAAGTTTTAATATGAATGACCAAGGAAAGTTATTATGCATTGAAGTTCTCGGCAACGTCAGAGAAAGTAGTTCAGAGACAAAACGCCTGTACCAGAAAAAAGCTGTTCACAGCAAAGAAAAGCTGCACAAATAACCTCCGATAATTGCCAGCGGAAAGAACTTGTAAAATATTCATTCGACACTTCTCGGCCATTATTATCGTTCGGTTTATTCCTCTGTTAGGCCTGTAATTTTACCGGGCCCGGTTGACCCCGGGGATCATACTATTAAAACCATTTATCTGCTCTCCTCGAAAAGTTCTCCGGGGATGAGTATTGTACTTTCCCAAAGTTATCTGGAGTTTCCAGCGGGGTCTTTCGACGGTCTCCTTTCTTTCATCTCGGTCGCATTTTTCAACGACTCTTATCAGTATTAAGTCGCGTTACTAATATCCCACGGTTCCTAGCTGTTATTCTTATGCAGTTACCGTTCGTATCTTCTTCACGAGTAAAATACTCCGTTTACGTGAGGACTCGCGACACCGTTGATTTATGGCGTTATCTTTTGCCAAGGAATTTTCAACACGGGTCGTGCGTTAAATCCGTAAGAATCCTCGGCCTGGGTATTTAATATTGATGTAATTTCTCTTTGCAAGTTGGTCTTGCGAAGTCTAGAGTCAGATTACAACTCTCGGTTTCGGCTAGTATTCTAAAAACTCGGTTAAGTTACATTCGGCTGTAGCGTTGTATAATTTAGTAAAATGGCAATTCTAATATACTGGCGGTAATGGAATTGTAGTTAAATCTTAATTTTAATGATTAAATTATTCGTTGAAGTATATTTTGACTTCTAAATTCTTCTACAAACTGTCTCAAAATTAGGTATCGCCAATCCTCGTGTGATCTTGCAAAGATGTGTGACTCCCACGCGAGCGGTCTCGGTGAAAACCGAGCCCACGGTAGAAGGTACGCCGGACACCGGTAACGTGGAAGTAATCGAACGAGTCGGAGACACGTCACTCGTGAAGGTGCAGTCGGCACCCGAGCGTGTCGAGGACCCTACTGGTGACGGTTGGCAAACCGTCACCAAAAAGTCGAAGCGAGCCAAGCCGGGCGCACCCACCGGCAAGGCCGCAGTAAACCGGGCCAGGAGACCGAAGGGGACGTTCTCCGGGCAGAAGGTACGGCCTCTCGATCTCGTAAGAGACGAAGCCTTTAGGCGAGTGTCCGAAATACGGACCTTTTGCTTTCGACCTGAGTCGAAAGTCAATAAGGAGTCCGGGTCAAAGATACTCGCCGAGGTTGAGGCACTCAACGAGTTGGTCCAGGAGCTTATTCAACGGAATAGCTTCGTCGAAGGGCAACTCGCCGCGGTCAGGGCGGACCTAAAAGCGCGTCCTGCCGTAATGAGTGCGATGCGACCTGGGCCGTCCAAGGGAACTCTCCCGAAGACGGCCTGCAACGCCGCGCAGTCGACTTACGCCCATGTGAACAAAGTCGACTGCAAAGGAGCTTCTCCGGAAGCGGGGAGACGGCCACAATCGCAGCATGTGGTAAGAATCTTCCCGCCGAAGGAAAAAGGACAGAGCAGCGAAGTTACGAAGGTTACTGTTCTGTCCCTCGTTAAACCAGCGAAGGAGGCGATCCGAGTAAAGTCGGTCCGACGCATCCACTCCGGTGGCATCGTCGTCGAGACCGACCGAAAGGAGGACCTGCAAGCCTTCGTTGGCAATAAGAAGCTCCGGAGCGCGGGTCTGTCCGTCTCCTTACCCACCAAGCGGGACCCCGAGGTTTTAGTTTACGACGTCCCGCGTCGGATGGGTAAGGACGAAATTGCCTCCAGTATTTGGAGGCAAAATCTCTGCGATGCGAACCAGAAGGATGTGCCTTCGGGAATTCGGGTCAGCCGCATGGCTGGCAAGACCCCGGAGACAGCCAACTGGGTCGTTGCCGTCAGTCCGCAGAATCTTCAGCGGCTGAAGCAGAGGGGTAGCCGAGTTTACCTTGGATGGAACTCCTGTCGTGTACGGGATTTCGTCCAGGTGCTTCGGTGCTACCGTTGCCAACGCTTCGGGCATACCTCGAAGCGTTGTAAATTCAAGGAGGACGTGTGCGGTCACTGCTCCCAAAAGGGGCATACCTTCACGCTCTGTAGCAAGAAGAGTGAACCTCCGGTCTGCTCTAATTGCAAGGACAGAGGGTGGGCTAGTGCACACAAGTCGCGGGACCCAGCTTGCGCTTCCTATCAGGCGGCGCTAGCTTTGGAGTCGTCCCGTGTCCGACTTGAGTGACGGGCAGACGTGGACTTGTCCACTCCGCCATTCGAACGGCATGCTGGGCGGACCCCTCGGGGTTCGTCCCCTCGGGCCAGGCTGAAGCCCCTCTTGCGGAGATAAATTGACTTTAACACTACTCCGTCAAGAGTGCCTGGATTGGGTTGGACTCGAGGTGGCAGCGGGAGTAGCACGTTGTCTTCCCCTGTCACGATAACGAACGAGGGTAGAGCCAGACCATCGGCACGCGTCGAGAGAGCGGCTAGTATAGTCCACATAGGACCCAGGCATAGCCCATCTTAAGACTCACAACGACGACACTAACTGTCTCAAAATTAGGCGGTGGCGGTCTGTGGCCACCCAGGGTTGAGAGGCGACCCCCGAACTAGTCCTCGCGAAGGTTGTTGCTACTACCGAGTCGATGGGTGCGTCGACGATGAAGGCATTTTAGACCGTCAGTGCGTCGTACATGTAGTACTTCGCATAATGGCGAGGCCCGAGATTAAGCATGCGGGCTGTGGCGTGTTCGTGTACAGCATTGAATATGCTGTACTACTCCCTAGCGGGGGACTGTTGTCACTTGTGGCTGCAGTCCCCCGCGTTACGTTATGCGGTTTTTCTGGTCTAATTGGAATGCCGCATTTTCGTTGTCTGAACACGCCACGAAGCAACACGCCGTCGGATTGAATGTTGCTGCTGAGTCGATAGGTGCATCGGCGATGAAGGCACTTGAGACCGTCAGTGCGTTGTACATGTAGTGCTTCGCATAATGACGAGGCCCGTGATTAAGCAAGCGGGCTGTGGCGTGTTCTTGTGCAGTGTTGAACATGCTGTACTACTCCCATCCGGGGGACTGTTGTCACTTGTGGCTTCAGTCCCCCGCGTTACGTTATGCGGTTTTTCTGGTCTGACTAGAATGCCGAATTTTCGTTATCTGAACACGCCACAAAGCAACACGCCGACGGAGTGAATGCTGCCGAGTTGACGGATGCATCAGATGCATCGGCGTTGAGGGTATTTGAGACCGCCAGTGCGTTGTACATGTAGTACTTCGCATAATGGCGAGGCCCCTGAACTAAGCATACGGGCTGTGGCGTGTTCATGTACAGCATTGAATATGCTGTACTACTCCCTACCGGGGGACTGTTGTCACTTGTGGCTGCAGTCCCCCGCGTCACGTTATGCGGTTTTTCTGGTCTGACCGGAATGCCGCATTTTCGTTGTCTGAACGCGCCACGTAGCAACATGCCGCTGGATCTAGAAATCGGGATGCAACCAATCACCTGGGCAACCCAGGCCGCAAGGGGCAAACGTGCCCTAGCCACACTTGAACCTCCACGAGGCTCGACGAGTGAGCTGCGGTATTCAGCTCGGGAACCGACCTGCTGAGCCGGTAGAGCATAGAAAGGGCTCGGCACCACCAGTTGTCTGCTGACGAAAGTCCGCGTCCTCGTAGTAACTGGTAGCTCCTGCATGGCTTGGCATGTGGGAGCGCGCTTATTGAGCGTATCTCAATTCCGCGCCCATGGGGGCCGTGTGGATAAGCCTTTGGGCAGGTGCTGCACGTTAAATCACTCGAGACTTCTGTCTCAAAATTATTGTACAAGCGGGAAATAAGGGGTTCGCGTCATTTGAAACAACTTCTTCCTTAGCGAAAATTCAATCCACGGCTTGGTTTATGAGTTATTATCAAAAAACACTGACCAATCGGAGAGCGAGTGTGACCGCCGATCCGCCCTTGCGCAGCGGCAGTGGTCGTGAGAGTGGGGCGTCAGCCGTACGCGATCTCTCATTGGCCAGCGTTTTTCGTTAATAACTCGTAAACGAAGTCGCAGATTGCATTTTCGTTAAGGAAAAAGTTGCTTCAAATGACCCCCGGAATCCCTCATTTCTCGATTGTGCAATAATTTTGACATAACCTTGTACATGATCGTATGCAGAAAGTTCCTTCATTTAAACGCGGCGTTGAAAAGATTAGCAGAGTGATTATATGAATAGAAATAGAAACGTGATAGACAGAAATAAAGTAGAAATAAAGTAGAAATAAAATGAGAAAATGCTATTGTAACTAAGACAATTTACAGGTTCCCTCGCGTTTGAAAAGTGTGCGCATGCCATAAAGGCATAAAGATCCGCGGTCCAGTTGTAAGATGAAATATGAGCTCGTTTATATTGGCTCCGATTACGGTTTCTGTAGATGCCAATTATTACATCGGGACTCTATATCGATTCCATATCGGATTAAACATTCTATCTTCCAGTTCGGTTCTTTCCGCGTGAAACGAACTGTAACGAAGGAAATTAGCTTTCGCGTGCTAGTTTCATTTAACGCATTAATTTATAAACAGAAGGGGGAGCGCAGCTTAAAATTATTGAGTCGGAGCAATTTCGATTCGAAAGAGAATTATAATCCACAAAGGTGGGAACGGTTATTTTCTGGATTCCGGTTCATTTTGTTCCCGCATCGTTCAGAACGGAATTCAAACGTGATTGGCAATACAGTAATTACTCATTGGAGTTACAATAAAATTACAAGAGACGATAAGCGATGATAATTAACAAAGTTAATCGTTGAACAGAACCGGCGACGCATTATCGCTGCGACGAACAAAAATATTCTACGGTCGACCGCCAGAACCGTTGCAAAATTGATAAATATAATGTTGCATTTACATCAAAATGTAAATGGAGAGACAGGTCAAAATATTTTGCACGCGTCGTCGTAAACATGTCACCAGGGTTCTTTCTATCTTTCACGTCGAATCGAAAATAGCAATGATTTTTGCAAAATGCGTAAAGAGCGAAACAATATATTAAGAGCATATACCGTAAATGAGCATATAACGTAATGTTGTTCTACTTGTTGCAACGTATTTATAATGACGAAACAATTTCGTGGTTAAACATTTGTATATTTTATTAAATTGAATCAAAAATATTATAAAATATTAAATTCAGTTCTATGGAAAAATGCAGCTACTTATTTCTTGAAAGCGATATTATTCTTTAATTTTCATTTGATTCCAGCGATCGTCGTTATTCGATCATTTCGCGACAATTAAATATTCGCGCGAGTCGAATTATTTTCCCATTAACGTTCCCGAAGCAAGTATGTCATTCCCGTATACACCGTGCCTCGGGAAGCCCGGATTGCTTTAACGTGCCATTTCTTTACGTGAAGTTATTACGAAAAAACTGAGTGTGCCTTTTTGAAGCACTATAAATCTCTGTCCGTGTGAGCAGAACAGTAAAACGGCCCTCTATCAACGATTAATTGCAATAATGGCGTGTCGAGTGTAAGAGATTTTGCCGGAATCTGTGCTGTACCTGCGAGAAGATTAAATGACAATCCCCGGTTGATTAGGTCCAAAATATTGCAACGAAGTTTACATTTTGTCACAATTATGCCTTATCAATGAACAGTCGAGCCGACTCTCATCGCTACTCCGAGAAGAAATATTTCCAGTATTCCGATAAATCCTGGCCCGCGAAGGTTTACCAACCATTAATAACGGTACTAATCACTGCTCCCGCAGACTCTATCGCGTTGCCGAAAAGTGAAGGATGGTGTAGCCCCTGTAAGCTCGGCAAATGGAGGCACGTACTACACAATCGTGTTTACTATCTAGGTTGGATCACGATTTCGCGCATGAATCGCAGCATCTGGCGCATTTTAAATGCGGATCACTAATCTAGCTGGGCATGCGAATTCATGGTAATTAATTTTCGATTATACAAACATAGCCGGCATACGGGCCGGCGCAATGGCAGGCTTACATCCCGCGCGAGTCTCTGCCCTCGGAGGAATCATCGGACCGCGCATATTTGTGAATATTCAGCCGGCGCGATGCGCGCGGTCAATCGATAATAGGAAACAGGCACGAGAACGGCTTTCCGTGTGGATATCAATCCGTCGCGGCCACGCAAATATTTATCAGAATTGCCTAGTAAAATAAATTCCGGCGCCGGACCGTGCACACATGCGTCACCGACTACCGAACCGCCATAAATCCGTAGCTCTCATCGTCCAAGTATCAACCATTCACGGTGTTCGGGTTAACGACACGGCGAAAGAATCGTTCGGACGGCAAACCGTCGGCTGAAATATTCTATGGATCGTGCCGTGTACGCTCGTTTTTATAATCGGCTTCGAATACTCGATGTAGCGTCTTCGTTTGCAGTAGCAACGGACCACGTTTCTTTTTATTGGGTCTTCCGGAAAGTTCTGTCCGATAGTGTCACTTCAAGTTTCAATCCATATGCACATGTTGATTTGAGACATATATGACTATCTCTCATTATCATTTCATTTACACACATGTACTCTCCTAAATAAACTGAAACAAAGATGTCTCATGTCATTATTAAGCGAGACGCGATCGTGAAAACATGGCTACCGATGATACTGCCAGACCACATGCTGCTTTGGCGACTCGTTAGAAAATCGCAGAGCTAGGCAAATTCTGTCACATCTACCATACTCCCCAGACCTAGCACCCTCTGATTGTCACTTGTTTCTCTCTTTGCAAAACTTTGTACAGGAAAAAAATTCAAAAATGTAGCTGATGTCAACCAAGCACTAGTTGAGTTCTTCGCCTCTAAAAATAAATCATTTTTCAAAACTGGCATTTACAAGTTGCCATCGCGCTGGCAAGAAGTCATAAGTAACGATGGAAAGTATATTCTACAACTTTCCGGTAGACCTAATAATCATTTCGCGCGAACTTGTTAGACGTTTTACGACCGTTTCGAATTCAGATCGATAGTTTCACGATATTTTTGTGACTGAGAACGATAATAGGATAGTTTAAAAAGATTCGCGCGTTATTTGTACCTAAGTAAAGTTATCGACGAAGATACTTTGTTGTAAGACGTGTTTTCTGAGAGATATTTATTTCGCATAAAAATCTGCAAACATTGTATGCGTGCGAGAAGCGTTCTCCTACATTTTTTTTCTCCTCAGACACATCTAAATCGTACATCATGTATAAACACATTGTGTAACGCGAAACACAGCGTAAATCGCCTGTCCGCCGGAATGCATGCCGGTTACACGTCCCCGTAAAAATACGAGATATACGGAAAGATACAAATTGCGCTGCCCTGTTTCTCGGTGGATTAATCGCAAAGAGTCGGCGTAATGCGCGGATATGACTCGTGTAGCCGTTACAGCTGCACGGCACGTAGTTTCCGAGTAAATCGAGTTTTAATGTTCGAACATGAGCTTTTTTCTTTTTTCTTTTGTCATTCCAAGCAATAGCAAAATCATTTAAATAAAATTCGAGTCGATTGGTCCAGTTCTAAAAAAGTTATTGTGTTTTAAATGTTGTACGAACGTTAATGGCGATACAGTGACTGCCGTTAATGTTTGGAGAACTCTTCCGAAAGTTCTGATTGTTCTGATTGTCGTGAATGTTCTACACCAGACGTCTTTAAGACGTCTTAAAGACGTCTCTGTGCTTTTCTGGGCTGGAGTCCACTTGTACACCATTTTTCATGGACACTCTGTATGTACGTATGAAATGCGGATAAGTGAACTTTCATTTTGTCGGTGTAGAGATCTGCTATAGTTGTTCTTTACTCGCATTGGCTGCAGAGATCGTCAAATATGATGCCAAGTTATTCTTAGTTACGTCATATTAGAACTAATTAGAAAAAAAAATTGTTACTATAGAAGCAGCTGGTCAAAATACAACTATACAAGATACAATTTATTATTAATAGTCCTATGATAAACCTAAAAAAATATTGCTACTATTAAAGAAACTGGTCAAGATACATCAAAAAATTAAAAGTTATATACACTTACTTAACTAAATAATAATAATAATATTTATTTGCTGAAAGGAGCAAATGTCAGGTTAAACAATTTATTAATACAAAAAACACTACAATATAATAGACCTGCCACGCATTCGAGCACACGTCGAATTTGTCAAAGCTGGCCGAGCTTGTACATGAGGTGCGACCATTCTCACCTGAGTAGGAAATGGAACTGCTCTATGTACCGTCGCCCTCGGTTCTTTAACAGCAGCCGCAGCAAAACGTTCTCTCTTTCTCTGCACTATGCGCTGCTTGTAGTGTCTCGCGGTTCGTCTGAGTATAGGATCATCCTTACAGACATTCAACCACTTACCTGACACTCGAGCAGCGCAAAGCAGAGATCGAGGATCCAACGTGCGTACGATCAACTACGACACCTCCGGCGGAAGTTCGGAAATAAAATCCACCTTGGTAGGGTCGAGCCATCCGACCACATTAAGGAATTTCCTGAAGTACTCCATGTTGCTGATGCAGATACAAGGCGTATATATAGGTACATATATATCCCTGGTCACGCTTCACGCTTCGCGTGGTGGACTGGACATACACTTTCCACATAATTCTATCGAATTGTACTTAATTTAGGAGAAACTTGCATTCAGGCATACTGTGAAATGAGAATGCAATTTTTGCAGGGTTACTGTTACTATTGGTAAAAAGTATTCTATTCGATAGAACGGACGTCTGGCTTTATAATTACTATAATTATACAGTGTTTAATAGCTTATTATATTATTATAATATAGTATATTATTATATATATATAAGTATAATATATTATATTACAGTATATTATTATAATAATTATAAAGATATATATTAAATTTTATACTAACTTTGTTTGTACATATATACAATATTATTATAATTATTATAATAATATACTGTTTAATAACTATATATATAAAGACAATATTAATATGAAATTATATATATTTTTATAAGATACGGAATAAAGAAATTATGTGATATAGTTTCTGACGTATAAACAAAAGAGCATCGAATATTTTGTACCGTTTGCTTTATTCTTGAATCATTTTTCCATTCATTTTTTATTCGCGTCGATCAACGTTAGAAACTTTCACAGTGACAGTAATTATTTCTATGTTAAAATTAAAAATAATCTTCGTTTTCAACGAAGACTGTAATAATTTACTTCAACAATCGCGTTTAAGCATTCTGCTGAAATATTTTCCCCGAAGAGTGGTACAACATTCTGATGCATTTTGTACGTATTACTACTAAGGAGCTTATGATATCCTAAATCCGTTTTGGCAGATTTCGAGGAATTGTCGGAAGCACTGCCTTGGCTTCGTACCTCATATGTAGCGCAACTTATCGCACCTGCGCGGAGCTCAGCAGTTTCCACTGCGCCCCGACCACATAGAACTTGACCGAAGGTGAAACTCAGCTCCGTAAGTTGTGTTCTACGATTGTGGCTTCGAAGCTCTCAATATCACGAGTGCATGCGAGCTGGGACCGTGATACGTAGCTATACAAAGTCCTTATTATTTCCGGGCGTATAATTGTAGAAATGATTTCGACAGTTCCATGTCAAACATGTGGGGATATATAGAACTGACACGGAATTATTTCGTCAAGCTTGAAAAGCCGATTTTAGTTAGAATGATCGTCATATCAAAATAAATGCATCGTGGCGTATGAAGCTTTTGCATTTTATGCAAAACTTCTGTAACAGAAATATTAAAAATAATACGAATACTTGTTCGCTGCAAGCTCGACAAATTAAAATTTTCAGTAACATTATTTTATAAAGGGTAAAATTGGTATTTTTGAACGCGTGTCCTGATTTTGTACAATATGCTACAATAAGCTTGAAATATTCTTCCTTTTAGACAATAAATTGGAGATGATAGAAAAAGTTGTCTCGAGCAAATCAAAATAAAACTGGTGAAAAGTTCTCTTTGCTCCACGTTACGGAACAGCAAAATCTGTGTTTTTACTACAATTGAACTGATTTTTACCCATTAAAATTCACATAAACGTGCATAACAAAAATTGATTCATTATCTTTCTGTAGCAATTCATAGATTAATTCATAATATCTTTGTAATATTGTCGCACGTTGACCAGAAAGCATTTTATAGTTGACGTAAGAAATTTCGCCTTTCTTTTACCATTTTTGTACAAAAATTCACGAAAGTTTCCATAAAGATTCGCAGTCTACTTATTGGAACTAAATAATAAGCTTGCTACCGCAAGCTTGTCAAAATAGGATATTCTATTGTACGCCATTCTAATATATCTGCCGCGTCTTATTGCAACAGTCTTCACCCCATTCCTATTGTCAGCATGGTTTGAAAAACCTCGCGGAATTCGTCGAAATACCACCTCGGCTTTGATCCAAGCGTGAGCCGCAATTCTTTGCACTACCGCGGGATTAGGTAGATTCCTTCGAACCGTCACTCTCAGCTCCTCAATACCTTCACCAAGGAAACGTTCTTTCATTTTTCTCTCCGCGCGTTCTTTGTAACGCATTGCAGTTCGTCCCAGGTTCGGATCTGACCTACAGACATTCAACTATTCCTGCGATACTTGAGCTGCGCCGAGAAGAGGTTCAGGATCCAAATTGCGCAGAATCAGCTGTGATACTACTGCAGGGAGTTCGGAAATGAAATCTACTATTTGCGAGCTGCTGCAGTCCAATCACGCGAAGGAAAGGTCCTGAGGCATTCCATGTTGTCGCTGTTTATTCAGGATTTCGAATGATTTGTTTTGTTAAAATCTCGAGAATTTTATACGGTCATTTTGAAACAGCCATTTTCCTTGGCACATCTGTATGTGAAAACTGAGCAATTACTAGCCTAGCAACGAATTTAAATCAGCAGACAAATTAAAAGTATTTATGAATGTCAATGTATTATAGTTTTAGCTTATTAGATTTTTTAACACTAAACCTACCGAGCTCTAAAAGCGACGAATTTCTGTTGCCCTGTAAGAACGATAAAACCGAATCTATTTAGACTTCCCATAATTTTTATTACAACAAATACTCGGACTGTGAAATTCATTTAATAATTTCTTATGAAAAAGTCTCTATAATTTCAGCAATTTTAAAATATAAAATATAAAACCGGTCATCCTGACCGTCTTGGTAGGTTTAGTTTAGAAAAAATGTAATCATTCGATTTCGACTCTCTTGCAATTGATACGAACAATTTTTATTTCGCGTGAAGATCCGCAGTCTAACAATAATGTACGAGCTACAGCAAATAAAAATTCGTTTATTTTCCTGTCGTCTGGAAAGTAAACGAATCATTCTATAAATTGAATATTATTGGCATTCCTGTTTCGATGGAATTTCATCTGTTGCGCGGTAGAGCCCCGATAGTTGCACGAAAGCACATGAAAGCTGCAAGTGACCAAGTTCCTGGAATTATCGAGGCGATCAATCAACTATACGGAATCACTCATCTCCACTATATACCATCGATGCTACTATATTAGACAACGTAGTAACTTGTGCTACGTGTTTCCCGTAATTACACAACAGCCACCGACGTATTTTGATCACATTCAACCGAGGCAAGTCACGTGCCGGTATCGAAACTGCAACTAGTGAGGTTCCAATGCAATTATGTTACAATATACAGCAGCGATTGTTTCTTTTTACACGATTCACTGCTATGTAAAAATGGAATAATAAATTATGCTGCATAAGTATCGGCGATTAGTTGTTATCAATTTCGTTTATTTATCATTTATTACTAATTCTGTTTATACTATATGGAATATATATTATAGTGTATATTTTATGATATATATTATATAGTATAATATTATAATATTGTAATATATATAATATTTTATTATATATTATAGTATACATTTTAATTATTTCAAGTATTATTTATTATGTATTATATATATATATATATAATACATAATAAATAATATATATATATATATATATATATATATATATAATAATATATAATAATATTATATATATATATATAATACAAAATAAATAATACTTGAAGTAATTTATACCGTACCATTTACACTCTGCAGAAATAATGGTCAAAGTATTGCACTTTATGTTTTTTATCCAATATTTTTTAATAATGCCTTTTGTCTATATTCCTTATAAAATATCCATTTGAACCTTGTTGTTCAGTGCAACAGTACAAACTTTTCATACAGTTTTGCATTGATTCCGAAGTGATTATCAAAAGAGTATTCATTTCGTTTCACTGATCTTGATAAAAGTTGTTGTCTCATGCGGATCAAAAGTGATGCATATTCCTGAATAAAAGTTTATACACGCGTTTCGGGCATTGCAATATATTCTGCAATGCTGAGCACAATAAAAGAATAACTTCAGTATTGTTTCATAACTTCTCCGTGCACCGTGTTGCGTGATTGAAATGTTTCCTAGTAAAAATAAAAATACACGTATTCCCTCTCTCCTTTGTGCACGAAGAGAGTAATTTACATATCTGCAGTTTCTCTCGTCGATTCATCGTTTTAAAAAAAAAAACAAAGTTAGTAGAAGCATGGGATACAATATTTTATTAAATGCGCCACGTCCGTTGCACGAAATATGGAAAATATGGAACAAAGTAGAATCGCAAATTTTCTGATTATTAACGGTAGGGTTTATGTGACTGTAATTAACTGCCTTCGTAAAATTAATTTAATTCCCTTTGCAGAAAATACGGAATCGTTATCGATTTATAATGTTGATGGCACACATGTTAATAAAGAAGAAAATTTCGATTTATCCCGTTATATTTATTGACAACGTTAAACTTTCGAACATTGATCTTTGTTTTCGTTAATAACTCGTAAACGAAGCTTCGGAGAAAATTTTCGCAAAGGAAAAAGTTGCTTCAAATGACCTCAGGAACCTCCAATATCCGGATTACGAGACATATTCGGGACACCCTGAGTGATTCAAGATTCTGGGCTCGATAGTAATATATATATATAACTTCGATATAACTTCAAGATTTAGTAGAAAATATTATCGTTACTTTCGGGCCACTCTGTAGACACGCGAACACTCCGTAGATAGTACTGTAGTACCATTTACACGGCGGGTTCTTTCCTTAAGGCAGTTCCGGAGTAGAAACATGTCTCCGAAGGGGTGCACAGATTGTAACTCTGTAGCACGATGTGTATCGGATCTTGCTTTCATGGAGATACGGGGTTGGCCAACATCGCGACAGGATATGGTAGTTTGGTAGGTATGGCGCAGTTTAAACTCATCCATTAGTGGCTACTAGCCGGCAATGTGTTTCTAAGCAAACCGTAGAGACGAGATCCTGGAGTGGCGCAGTTTCCAGGAAACAGTCGTCCACCATAATACATTTTCTGCGACACTGCCATCGAACAAAATCTCCGCCGGCACAAATCTGGCCAACTTTCTGCGTCAACTGTTCCGTCTAGTTGCATAACAGGTTGCCCTAAACACGCTGCGATAGTATAAGAAGCCACTGTCTGATAATCACATTATCATGTTCGGCCAGAATGGTCTCTCTTCCGTCACGTAGGCAACGGAACGGAAATAATACTTCGTGACAAAATTGACGCTGCTAGTAAATTTATTTGATTAACCCTTAGCACTCGAGTGACTCAGAGGCACCACTAAAATTTGTTACATCACGTTTTAAGATAATGTTTATATTAATAAAGTTTAGATTTAAAAAATTATATAATATATAATAATTATATAATAATTATATAATAATTATATAATAACAATAACTGTTGTGTGAGTTCCAAGAATCAATTTCATATGCATAAAATGCATTTTATCGTATAAAATAAAAAATACTATAAGTGAGAAAAATGATTATATTTTCAGTTTAAATAGTTTCGAGTGCAAAGGGTTAACATTAGATTTACGGAACCTGTCAAAATAATGGGTCTCTAATTCTTTAATTTACGATTATTTTTATCGTATAGAGATACATTTACGAGTTATTTATTCAATTTATATGTTACTTGCGGCAAACGTTGCAATAATATTTGTTAAAAATCAGAACAAATGTCTCATTGTTACTTTTATAAACTGATAAAACGAAGGATACAGCGACGACGAACAAAAGTTATTTTACGCCGGGTGGAACGTGTGCTCTTATCATTAGAGCGCGGATTTTATGCATTTGTGACAAAAATGAGTAGGTCAAACGGAAAACGAAGAAGAAAAATAAATTAAACGATACAAAAATACCGTTATTTTATTTTCAACAGAATAAAATAATTCGAAAAAGAATGAAATCTCTACGTAGCTCCAAAATCTTGCAATTAATGCTGACAATTTCAATTTTTCATAAAATTTTCAGTCAATTTATCGTAGTCGTGTAACGAGTGTGCACAATTAAAATAATTAGTGAGTTTAACCAATACGCTCCACATAATTGCAAAACAGAAAAGCAAAGAATTTCGTACAATTAGATCGTTGATTATTTCCGTGCCGGTTGGTTAATTATCAAATGAATTCGTATCACACGAGTAATGCTAAGTACAATTTAATTATGTAAAATTAGTTGCATCTGTGTCCGGCGAAGCGGGCAGACATAATAATCGAGTGAAACACAGCCGGAGAAATTAATTTAATGTTGAGATAATTGATAAGAATTTCGTCCGTTCGATGCATTCTATTTTCCCATTTTATCGGACGCTTTAAAAGTCGACGATTTCCGTTGGGTATTATCCCTTCGAGTCGGGATAACTCGGCGAAATTCCACGACTTTTACGCGACCCTTAGAAGACTCTAATCTCCGTCGTTCCGTTTCTTTTTTGACTCGGTTAACGCTGGCGAGGCGATCTTTTTTCCGCGGGTAACAGCGGCAAACGACTTCCCCGGAAACAGTTGGATTCGGTCCGTTTTACTAACAGATTCAATTAATATATCCGGCCCCTTCGGCAGCATCCAAACGAGAGACGCTTCTGTCGCAGACAGGGGAGCGCGATTTCAGCCTGCAACATGACAATTCCAACGTAGCCGAGCTGGCCCGGGAAGAAGCACGGTACTTAAAGATTAGCATCATCGTCGTTCCACGTTTTCAGCGCTCGCGAATCCCCCTCGGCGTCTAATAACACCTTGTTACAGTTCGGTTTCCGTTATCGAGAATGTCCACTTGCCGCATTAAAATATTTAAACGTTTAATACATTAGCGTCGAGGGAATCGGCGGAATAGACGAAGATTCAATATGGCTGACAGTGTAACGAGCGGGCTGCGGATTTTATGCGTGTGTGGCGAGAGCGATCGGCGGAATATGAAACACTAAATGCAGAGAATTTTATGCAATATTTTATTTATGCGGTATAAACATTCACTATCTTGAGAGCAACAAACAAGAGTTAACTAGATGTTCGTTTTCATTTTTGCGATTTTTGGTACGTTGAAAGCAATCTAACAGCACTGTTAATCGGTTACTTGTTTGTGACGAGTATACTCGTAACCTAAATTCTTGTTCTTTCTTTATGACGAATATACTCGTCGTAACATAAATTTTTGTGATTTCTTCATGACAAACGTACTCATTGTGACATAAATTCTTGCTATTTCTTCGTGACGAGTATACTCGTCGTAACATAAATTCTTGCTAGTTCTTCGTAACGTGTATACTCGTCGTGACATAAATTTTTGCTATTTCTTCGTGACGAGAATACTCGTCGTGACATAAATTTTTGCTATTTCTTCGTGACGAGTATACTCGTCATAACAGATTATGGCCACTTCTTCATGACGAGTATACTCGTCGAAGACAGCTAACTGTTTAAAGAAGGATATATACTTCGATATTTATATCATATTTGTATTTCATAGAAGTATTTAAACACAATATGAAGAAAATCAAACATATACAGTACAATTACAATAACTTACACCTTTCAAAGGGACTGCAACGATTTATTTTACCGAACATTGATCTTCATTCGTTCGCCATTTTGTTAAGCTTTTTCGCAAGCTTGACAGGAGATCTCGCTAATTCAGTACCAAAAATTCAAACAATTTCCGTATTTTAAGAACTTTTGTCTTTTGCATGTTTTATTTTAACAAATAAACAATCAATTTCAATTTAAATATAAAAATGTGTTAGACCTTATTCGACAAACATGAAGTTAATTATGATCCTTGAGCGTTAGATACAATACTTGACAAGTTTCATATATCCAAAGTAATATGTAATAATATTGTACAATATATTGTACATGTAATATTAATTTTGTAATAATATATTACAAATTATATTGTTAATAAACCCATAGGGTGTTTAACAGCTTAATAAAAAAAAGAAGTTAATTACGTTCGAATATAAACAAAACACAAAGTAATTTACTACCACTCAGTAACTGGCCCCACCACCCTGCGCAGGTCCAACAGCCTGCCGTCGAGCTCGCAAAAACGGAGTTCTACAGGTAATGAAAATCGAGAAACTCGCCAAAGTAAATTTTCTCCGTTAACAACATCATTACAAGCTAAGATAAGAAGCCGTTTCCGACTAGTGATCCTTTTCCACGTAGATTCATAGCTCGGTCGAGCGCGCCCGGACTATAGATTCAATTAAGATGGGTTCGAGGCTCGTGAGGGGAGAGGGGATTACGATACACAACATTCCCTGAATGGAGAAAAATGTCTGTTCGCAGAGCGGGAGGTCTGGTATGAGGTTGCGACACACGCGATCGAGGCACGTATTCGCGTGTCGGCGGCGAGTTCGAGCGACAGCGTGACGACGCCGCCGTGCGGCGTGGCGCGGGGCGACGTTCTCTTCGTCGGTGACGGGATGGGGATGAACACACTGACGGCAGCGAGGAACCTCTCGAGTCAACGTCATGGAAACACGGGCGAGGAAGTGGAACTCGCCTGGGACAGCTTCCCAGCTGTCGCTCTGGCAAGGGTAAGTCTTTACGCCGGCGAGCGAGTCGCCGGGGCTCTCCTGCCACACTTTACCTCGTGGCGGGAGAGGCGTAATGGCAGGCTCACCTACCGGGCGACGCAGGTATTCACCGGGCATGGCAGCTTCGGTGTTTATTTGTGTCGCATCGGTCGGGAAGCGACGACGGTGTTCCACCGCTGTGGTGCGGAGGAGGACTCGGCGCAGCATACGCTGTAGGAATGCCCCACCTTTTCAGCTCTGCGCCGAGTCCTAAAACGGGAAGTCGGCCACGACCTCGCTCTCTCCAGCTTAGTTGGGGCCATGCTGGAGAGCCCTAGAAAATGGGCGGCAGCAATCTCCTTCTGTGAACAGGTAATGCTGCAGAAGGAGGCTGCCGGGCGAGGTCTTGAGCGGGACCGACTAGCTCGGGGGCTGCGTGTGCGCCCACGCCTCGAGCCCCCGAGCAGCTGAGGGTAGGCGGGCGGCGGGTGAACCAGCTCTTGCTAGACTTAGTGCCCGCCGCCCGCCAATAGAAGAGGTCCTCTCCTGTTGGGAGTGGGGGGTGACGACTCGCCTCTTCTTTGAGGTGACTGAGGTGACCATCGCTTTTCGCGTCCTCCTTCTTCGTCCCCTTCGCCCAGCCCCTTCTCGCACCACCCTCGCTCCGAGGATACAGGCCACCGTGGAAATTTCTACCTCCAGCCGACCGTGGAATATAGGATGGTACATTTATTAGTCGAAACTGTAGTAAATTCTACCTAATTGACGCTCAGATTGTGCACAAAAATGGGCAATTTGGGAGAGGAGATATGATTATTAAATACGATAATTATTACGATTATTAATTTCGATTATTACGATTATTAAACACGATTAATAAATGATCTTGTGGCTTGTTTTTACAATTGTTTACTATAAAAACGAGCCACGAGGCTCGAATAATCGTATCTCATCTTCCTAAATTGTCCATTTTCATTTCGAAGCTGAGGGACAATTGGGGAGAATTTACTGTACCTCATGCGCAATTATTTCTTCATAATTACGCAATTATGTCTTCGTACGGTATAATTATTTCTTTATAGAGTTGAACAATAGATTGAAATAACAATTGTATTCCTTTTATGACATGTTATACATAATTTAATCACTCAAATAAAAAAGTTAAAAAGTATGGTTTCTGTTTTAAATTTCTCTTTACCATTTCAACCAATTTTAATTTATGTAAATATTGTTTCGGCGATTGTCTGCTAAATTGAGCCTCTTCACGATTCAATGTCATTACATTTTCTCCGTATTAAAAAGTGTCCGAACATCCACTGTAACGAATGACTGGGGAAGTTATTTTCACGTTTCCAATAAATCTGTTGTTGGAGGAAAAACTGTTATCCGCTTAATTAGCATTCGCAAGTCGCCGACGTGAAGATGGAAAGACGTGCCATATGTTTCTCGAAGAAATTATTCATTCCTACACCATTTACTTCAGCAGCTTTTTCGGACTCCGAATGAATCCAAATACGCATTGCACCATTCCCTGTGGCCGTATTATTAATGGGGCTTATTAAGCTACAGTCCTTCTTGCTGCTATCGTGAAGTATTGCACGGTGTCTCATTTGTGTTGTAAATCCAATTTTATTGAAATAAGAAAACGCAACTATTGAACGTTATATGAAAGTTCTGTCATCTTCGACGTCATTTGAAGGACGTAAATAAATTTTTTCAGAAGCATACTAGAAATTTAGAAAGACACAGGAACCTATAAATAAATTCGTAAAGAAAGGAAACTTACTTTATACAAAATAAAAATTTGTTGCATCTATTGTAAGTAATAAGAACCGCTTATGGACTTTTCATGTATATATATATATATATATATTTTTAATAATTTCAACAAATTAAGGCGTATTTAAAGTACATTAAAATATTCAATTATATTTTATATTTTATAATCCCATTAATTGTCGTACTATTTTAAATTGTAGCTATTAACTTTTATAATAAATGCACGAAAAACTGCAGTCAGTTAATCTGTAATTATAATGCACCTTGAATTTACTTGGATAGTAAATGTACTAATTAAGCAGACTTCTTTTTATCGCTGCCTAATTTTTACCAGCGAAATATCTAGTCGATGAAAACCCGGATTAGAGGCTGGCGAGAATTTGCTCACAATAGAAAAGAAAATTCGCGTCCAAGATATTTTCTCTGAAAACGTTGCAACCACGGCGGTGTAATTTTTTCCATCGGAAAGTTCGGTTACACATTTCGGGGCGAGCAGAACTGCGAATTCGACGTCGATTCGCTTCTTTTTAGCGGCACAGTGAAGTTACTTTCAGTAAAAAAAGAAAAAAAAACAAAAACGAAAGTAAAGCAAATATTAAATTTCAGCTCTTAATAGATCGTGTATCTTAACCTGATTTTGAATGTTCCCGCATTAACCGCGGGTAAACGCGCGAAAATATCAAAGGCATGAGCGGAACGTTTTGATCCTTTGCTAACAAGTTCCCCGAGATTTAAGTACAATACATGTTAAAATGCTCGTTGGTGCTCCTTGTGAGCTTCGAGCTCTGTAGAATTTTGTACGTGGTGTGCCGTCCGATTACTAAGTCTCTTAGGTATCTCGTGAGTCCCTTATGGTCTCGCGTATCTCTCACGATGTCTCTAGAGTCTCTTGTGGTCTCTCCTGACTCTCGTGTATCTCCCGAGTCCCTTGTGGTTTCGTGTCCAGTGAGTCCCTTGTGGTCTCACGAATGTCTCTCGTTAGAGGAACGGGGTCATCCCTAATATTACCTCGGTCCTCCCTACTCTTCTTGACCTAGGGTGGGCGGCAAGGAATTACGGTCCAATCACTGCAATCACAGATCCATTGAGATTGCCCCAAAGCGGTGGGCCGGGAGTTAGCAGCGAGAATGGCAAACCAACACCTGCTAAACATCCCGCGCTGATGGGCCTACGTGCCCAAACAGTGCGAGACCCAACCGTAATTGACTGGACCGTAATCAAGGACCAGGAGACGTTATGACGGGGTCGCACGTGCCCCGGAACGGCCAAAGACAGACCCATACCGTCGGGATACCCAAGCACATGGCCCCTGCCATAAATCCTGGCCACTTGACAGCAACAATACACTTGGACTTTCCCTACTTATCCGAATCGTTTTGCTTCGTTATTCTTTTTGTCGGAAGACTGCACTTAGCTTTCTCTTTACGAGTGTCTGAAATATTCTAATTTAATTTTTATTAAGAAACTAAGAATTTTACGGAATTAAGAAGACATTTGAGAAATCGAAAACCGTCAGAAGCGAAAGAATACATTGAGACAGACCTGTGTACGAGTGAAGTTTTGCAATTAATTTAAATAAATTAGGAAACGGTCATTATATTGTACGCGACAAGGTTTGCTGAACATTTATTTTTACCGCACGTACTCGTTCGTTTTATTTCATTTGTTCCGGGTGTCGTCGAAAATGGAATTGAAATTCTATCTGCAACCCACAATCAACAACGTGTTAAAATTGGATGAGTGAGAATAATAAAAATGTTTGTTACAATTTCAACTTAATGGAAAACTTTCACATTGGAGAATTGAATAGTTGTGGTTGTTAATGAGACGTCTAATGAAACAATTATTTATTCATTCTTGTTTAAATGAAATAGTTTCACTGTTTCACTGATAATGTTGTAAAATGTATTTCTTTCCATTCAATCAATGTTTTCATTAGACTGACTTTTTGTCAGAAATTAAATTCGGAAAATGGGGGACGATTATTGAAATTACTAAAATATTTCTTCGTGAAATTCGAATGAACTTCTTGCTTGAAGCACATATTGCAAATATGAATAAATATGAATAGGAATTAAATATGTAAATATGTATATAAATATCACAAATATGAACAAATGCGAATCGGATTTAATATGTAAATATGAATATAAATATCACAAATATGAATAAACGTGAATATTAATTAATATGTAAATATGAACATAAATATCACAAATATGAATAAACGTGAATATTAATTAATATGTAAATATGAACATAAATATCACAAATATGAATAAACGTGAATATTAATTAATATGTAAGTGTGAATATAAATATCACAAATATGAATAAATGTGAATAGAAATCACCATGTAAATATGAATAAAGACATCACAAATATGATAAATCTGAATAGAAATTAATGCTCAAACAAGGATGTAAATATTGCAAATATGAATCTGAATGGAATTTGTACAACCTGCGACTAAACGCAATCTTGTCAAAAAAACCATACATCCGTCGATCGCGCGAAGTGCTCAGCAGTTTTATGGTTAAAACCGATAAAAAACACAACTCGAGGTTCCGAGTGCAAGCGGGGCCAGGTGAGAGAGCGTTAAGAGCGGTTGCTGGCGGAGCCACTAGAAAATCGTCTAGGCTGTGATCGTCGGAAGCTTAAGGTGACATCTCGATGGCTTATCCGGGCTGAGACACCCCGTGCATCATCAGCGGCAGACTATTTCGCGGGCTCGACGCGCCGAGCAGAATTCGCGACACACCCTCGTTATACCATTCATTAAGAGACTTTGCGAGCATCCACGTTGGTCGTGCGACATCAAGAACTAATTTGAAACCAGCGGCGGATTCCGCGAGATTTGAAGGAAGACGATGCGTGAACGCCGCGCCGGTCTCATTTAATTCGCTCGTCTCATCGCGTCAAGCGTAATGTAAAGAAGTGCCTCGTTTAATCGCCGTCTCCCCACCCGCCCCTCCACCCGTTCCTCTGCCTTCGTTTGCCCGACTGCACTTTCCACTTTTCCCAGTGCCAGGCCGCGAAACGTGGCCCCTTTTTACCTCGCGGTCTTTTTTGCCGGCTGCGCGGTTACCTCCATTCACGCCGTTGTACGCGGGATTTCGCGGTAAATTCCACGACAGTTATTGTCTAGACTAGAGCATTAACGAGGCCGAAGCCTGCTCTGACCGGGCGAAGTGGTGCTCACTTATGCCGGTCGATGGATAATCAGCGGTGAACAGCTGCGAAGGAACCGGGACTTGGATCCATCGCGCCCTCGCTGTTAAGTTCATTGGACCGGGGAGTCAGAAGACCCGGTCTTAACTCATCTGTCGGCTGCAAGGAGTTGTATGTTTGTTTTAAGTATTTCGCCGGCTATAATGCCGGCGATAATAATATGAAAGTAGTGATGGTCGTTCTGCCAGGCGACCGCGGCGGCGGGTGCTCGGCACCGCACGCCAACCGCTACAACGGCATTTCTTGCCGTCTTGCCGCCCCCAAGATACCACACGACAGCAATAGTGCAGCGTGCTAGGCCAGCGGGCGGCTATTTACGTATTTGCTTCTGATAAATTTATAGAGCTGACTGCTGAACCCAACACAGCCAGCCCGTGTCATTGAAGTAATTTTGGCACCGCTCGACAAACCAAAGGGCTGCAGATGCATTCTACCCAGACAAGCCCGAAGGCCGCGGGTAGGAAATACACCACCGACAAGCCCGAGGGCCGCGGGTGGTAGTAGCAATAATACCGTCGACCACGGTAGCGGGCGCCAAGCGCCACACGCAAGCACCGCGTCGACCCAGCGTCACAGACCTGTAGTAGGGAAGTCAATTGTAATCATGTCATGCACCACCATGTTTATATCTATCATTGGCCCCTGCTCTTGCCTCTCTTGTCACCTGTTAGCGCGCACATGAACTTAACGAGGTCCATGTCCAATTCTAACAAGTTACTCCTCTGCGCGCAGGTCCTAGCAAAAGAAACGCTCGCCGCTAACGCAGAGGGATGCCATTACCCTGTTTTGCCGCCCATACTGATGTGCGTTGCCCAGTCTCCGCCGCGAGGAGGCGGGGTTGGTGTTTGGAGACCAAATTCCACGACAATTCCTTCCAGAATCTCGAGAGGTTTCGACGGTACTTTCGAGCGCGGCTTATTATCGTGTCGATGTAAATGGCCGTTCGCCGCGCCAGCGAGAACCAAAGCGAACGGAACCGATATTCCGGTTTGGTGACGCCGTCTCGCAAAGCTTATCATCCCTTATACCAAGGCGGCTTCCGGGTTCCCCGCCGATTCTATTCTGTTTCCCTTTTGTTTCCACGCCGTTTATCGACCTGCCGCGGATATCTATTCTCGTACACGCAGCGCGCAGCTCAGCTGTTCCGCTCCGGGAACATGGAACGTGCAGGGTCTTCGACGACTAGGATTACTGTTGGTAACGAAACGGCCGTTTCGGAGCTTTACGGAAAGAGGCATACGGATGACTTTTTTCCTCTGCCGATACATTCGTCTCCCCCCCTTTTTTACGTTTTTGTTTTTTAGGGTAAGTACGTCATTCACTGAGCCTATTACAGCGACGACCGATGTTCTAAAAAATCCGCAGTATTTTTTATCTGTGTTGCTCGTCTTGAACATTTCGATTGTACATCGATGTCTTTTGTATATGTACATATATCGATTCAAGTATAGATAGAACGCGAAATATTTAATAAAATATGCAAGACAGTTTTTCAGCGAGGTTCTGTGTCCATCAAAGTGATGTTCGAAGTTTTCGACAAATTGAACGGTTTTTTTACCTATATCTCACTTTTTGATACATTTCAATTATTCGTTGGTGTCTTTTGCATTAGTACAAATTTGATCATTATTGAAATATAGAAGGAACACAAGATGTTTGGCAAAATACACAAAAGAGTTTTCGAGCGAACTACCGTGTCCACTAAGCAGTTAACTACTGCGTGATAATTATGTTTGTATTTGTCGAATAAATCATATTAAATTCTCGCATTCTTTTATTTTGTTCAATTTCCAATAACAAAAATGTAACGCATCTTATTGGATAAATACGGAATTAAATATACCTGTCAATTAGTGTATGATAATTAATTTTCTATTTACCGAATATGTCATATTAAATATTCGTATTTTTCTTATTTTGTTCAATTTCCAATAGAAAAAATGTAACGCGTCTAATTCGATAAATATAAAATGAATTATCCCTGTCAACGAACCAAAGGCACAGCAATCGGTCACCCCACAGTAACCGGCTCCACTTCCCTAACATTCGGCGGATACCGTCTGGTAACTGTGAACGTGACGCGGTTACATTCACCGAAGTTAGTTATTATTTCTTTTTTATCCCTGAGCCATTCCTCTATTTCCCCACGCGATACCGAGTGTGTTTACTGGTACTTTCGGGGCCGGAATGCGCGACTGGTATTTCGGTATCATCCGCGAAGGATGCGGAATGATCGCGGAATGTGAGAATCGTCTGAATCTCGGAAACAGCGTTTTCGTCATGTTCGCGACATAAACCTGGTCGAAGGAGAGACAGAGGCGAGCCAAACTTTCTCGAGATGATGGAATTCCGTGGCGTACGCGCGGTCCCGAGTTTTGTTGGGACAAATTCCGCGCGTATACGCAATCGCCGTAAACGGCTCGAACGCAATTAGAGCCAGACGTTTCGCTTTGACTGAAGTCCTAACGGCACCGCATCCGACGAATCAATCCGGAACAGTAATTAAGAATGGCATCGTGGGACACCTTTGTGCGTATCGTCCTCGGCGGTCGTCCATCCTTTATAGTTTTCCCGTTAATTACGCGTGCCTGCCGCGACTCCAAGCTCACCGTCGCGGAGCTACGTCTACGACGGAAGCAATAAAATTGTAATCACGGACGTCGGTCTCGCAGTCGGGCAATAATACGATTCTTACGTTGCTCGAGGAAATTGCAGTGGATCCGTTGGACGCTGAGTATCCCCGGTGAGATTTATTCAACGTTTTCGACACATTTTTCTTGTACCGGATGCTCGGCGGAACGCGTTCCCCGCTACTCACAATGTGTTTAACGAGCGCAGAGTGTTAGTCGCTAAGGTAACTAGGTCGAGATGATCGAGTTAAGTCTAAAAGCGGCATTCGGCGTGGAAAGGGAAGGGAACGATAAGCATTTTATCTTTTGCACTGTGGAAAATGTTGAGTGACACGTGTACAAGCTCCCGATACCTTCCGGCGAACGTGTTTCGCGGTGGAAATAAAGCAATTGTCGTTGCACAAACTGTGCTCGCGCCGTTTAGGTAGATCTTTGATCATTCCGTTCGTACAGAAAATGGTTTCATTGCTTTTATAAAGGTGCTTACGGATCATTCGCGTTCAGGACTGCCATCGGAGGTAGACGAAAACGAAGTTCGAAATTTAAAAAATTTTTAAAATTGATAAAAATACAAAATTCATCGGTCCAAGCGATTTCTGAAATGTCCAATGTCTCGAGGTCAACCTAGAAACATATTGAAGCTTCAAATAGACCACTTTATGGAACTGGTAAGATATTAAGAAAGATATTTGTAAGTATTGGACGGAACTGGCGCTGTCGTTGATCTTTTTTTATTCGATACGAACAAATAATTGCTCCAGCTACAATTGAGCCGTTTATTTTGAAAGTGGCACAAGTTACTTTTTCAAAAAAATCGAGTTAATGGCAACACTAATTACAATTGAACGGTATCTTTTCATTAAAAAAAAAGTGACTTATGCCACTTTCAAAATAAACGGCTCAATTATAATTTGTAAACTCTTATTGACTGCTTGCATTCTTTGTTCTTCACATAAATTTCATTTCAGCTGTTAGCAAACAGTGAAACGAAATATGTACGTACTAGGATCGATGCTCCCTGGAAGTAGAAATATCCAGTGACTGTCAGACACGGTACAAATAACGATCTCAATAAATTTTCGTGCTCGACTCTTTTGCTCGCGTACAGTCATTCGATTTATACCGTATCTCTGACTATGAAAGTTCATCGACACGTTTGGTCGAACGAAAGGCCAAATATTTTTGCGTTCTGGTGTTCACGCCGTGACTTCCGGCCAGGGAAATGCCATAACGACGTATCTTCCTTCGGCTAAAAATCGACAAGAGGTCCATTTAGGACGAAAAGGTTTACTTTTGTAATATTCTGATATAAAAATAGTTTATTATCTAAGAATTTCATATTGAGTTCTCTGATGGATGATAATATATTTAAATAATACAATGATTAGATGATAAAACGTTTCGATAGCAGAATATTGGAATAATAAATGGTCTGATAAGACAATACAAGATGTATAAATTATAAAAGAGTAAAATATATATTTGGTATCTCTGTGCACACCATTTTAATTTTCTATTATATAAATATCGTCAGTATAGTCAAGCTTGAACGATAATAATTACTGGTTTTATTGACATACTGACGATATTTATAGGAAATAGAAATGGTGTGCACAAAGATACCGAATAGATTTTTTACTCTTTTATAATTTATACATCTTGTATTGTCTTATCAGACCACTTATTTTTGCAATATTCTGCTATCCAAACGTTTCATCATCAAATCATTGTATTATTTAAATATATTACCATACAGCAGAGAACTCGAATGAAATTCTTCCATCATAAACTATTTTTGGGTCAGTATATTACAAAAATAAGTAAATATCCATTGGATATCCATACTTGAACGATAATAATTACTGGTTTTTATTAGCATACTGACGATATATATAGAAAATAAAAATAGTGAGCACAAAGGTTCCAAAAAGATTTTTACCTCTTTAATAATTTATATATCTCGTACTGTCTTATCAGACCATTTATTTTTGCAATATTCGGCTATCCAAACGTTTTATCACATAATCATTATATTATTCAAATATATTATCATCTAGCAGAGAAGTCGAATGAAATGCTTAGATAATAATCTATTTTTGTGTCAGAATATAACAAAAGTAAACCTTCAAATAAGGAAGTACTATATTTGACCACTAGGTTATAAGAATTATCAAGAACCGATATACTTAAAAAATGATAAAGTAAGTAACAGCTTCAAGGAAACAAATAATCGCGGGCCAGAAACTGATCGCGACTAACTAAGATCAGAGTTACCGGGTACTATTCAGACTGTTCGGGGCATGGTACACCGAATCTTGATACAGATATAATTACAGAGTCATCCGATATTATTTACTCTCAGCCCCGTGCATTCATCCGATACGATTCAGGTAAGGTATTGTTATTCGATATGCGTAGTTCATTGGGGACACAGAAGGAGCCGACAAACGCAACCGTTCGTTCGGACCAACACAGAACTGCATAATCTATAGCCTATAGCATAGAATATGTAGATTCTATACCATCGACCTGGCTGCTATTTATGACGATCCTAGAGTGCCCAGATTTTTTTTAGCGAACTTTCAAGAGTTACCTCGCATGCGCGAAGTCGTAGAGCATCTTAGGGATTTCAGGATATTCTGGATATCCTAGTATTCCCTGTCCAGGATGGTCCCGAGGTCTTCGAAGCTTCTATGGAGTCCCCAACTTGCGAAATCCTTGAAATCCCTGATACTCGATTAGACCTGTTCGATACACGAAACCCCGGAAGTCGAGGTCCATAAGACTTTGCTCAGACCCCACATGTGTCAGATTGTGCTATTATTTCCCGGTTCGAATGGTATCGCGGCGGTCTTTACTGAAAGTACACAAAAGCGGAGTGGAGCAGCAGTTCGGATTGCCAGCCGAATTACCAGACTTGGTTATTGATAGAAACACACGTGCGTTAGTGAAATAATTTGCCCAGTCAAGTATATGAAAGAGCATGGTATTTAATAGCAAGTATACATAATGTAGTAGACATTACTACTTTCTTTGTCTTTTTAAGCAGGCTGTACTAAACGAATAACAAGTATAACGTTTGTATTTTATTGCGTGGGTATTATGTTCGTTATCAAGTTGGGTGAAACTCTCGACATACTTTTCTAAAGACAGTACTCCATACAGTACAAAACTAGCACTGGAATACCTCTGTTTCTTTTTTAATATGAAAAAATATTATTAACAGATGTCTCACGGTTAATAAGCTGAAAATGTCTATGAAACTGATATTTTTCTTGGTATCTTTCCTTCGAATCATTTCTCTATAAAACGAGATAATTTTTTTTCTTCTGACTTTATTTACTTTAATTCCTAGATACTGATAATGGAAGAATCGAATTTTGTTTCAACTCGTGACTGACTCATTTACTGCACTGCAAATGGTTAAAAACATTCTTGGTAAATCGGAATAATATTTTAAAAACTAACCAATTTACTAAAGTCATTAAACTTTAAAATATTGGGCAAATCTAGCAATCGATTGAAATGATGAAAAAGATTGGAATAATGAATAAGGTTAAAAGCTCATGAAAATTTAGAGAATACTTGTCGTAGATCCCGGTAACACGGACGGCTGAAAATACCATCGAAATCTGTTCTCGACTCGCGTAGTTATCGCATTTCCATCTCGTACGTGCAAGCATTTATCCATCGAATGATTCCGCGACAATATTTCCAGCGGTCGCAGACGATTTACAACAGAAATGCAACGCGACAGAGTCGCATACTAAATTTCAGCCGCATTAAATACCGCGGCGCCGAATGCATGCCGCAGCACCCGCGACATTTATTTCGCGTCGCGCAATCCAATTTGCATCTGTTTCTCTTTACGCGTATCCACTTTTCGCGAACCATTCGAAACGCGCGAATCGGATTTCCGCGGCGAGGGGGGGAGGCGACGCCGAGCCCGGCACCGAACTTTCCAACAAACTCAATTGGGATTTCGTGTATCGTATCCTGGTCGATTAAAGACATGCTTATCCGGACGGCGTGCCGGTGCACGCGTTTCGCCTTTCGGAGTCGCAGCTTAGAAAATTTGCATAACGATATACAGACGTAATTGGAGCCTCTCTAATGCTGTTGTAGGTCAGATGAGCCAATTACTGTGCCTCGTTAGCGGACTCCTGGCGTTCCCACTGCTGAAAACAAATCCAGCAATTTAATGAACAGTTTTGAAGAACTCAAAGGTACAGAGTTTCTCAATAGAGATAACTGTATCAACAAAATTTCCTGTTTACGTTTCTTCTTCTCGAAAATACGATTTGATGATGATTCAGAGATGATTAAAATTTTCAGGTTATGTAGGTTATTTGAACAAATAATCACTGTTTTGTTCTCCGGTAATTTTAATTCGTTTCACCAACACAATTCGTTCACTATTTTCTCGAGTTTTGCTGAAAAATTCACGAAATCGATATAAAAAAGTTCAAACAAATTTTATAGTATTAGAAGAAATTAATTTGAATTTAAGTAGAAATGTTTGGTATATCTTTTTCGATTATGTTATTTATGCTTGAAAATATACAAAAGACGCAGTAATTGGCTAGCTCACAGTAATTGGCTCCAGTGTCCTACACGTTCAATTAGCGAGGCCCCCCTCGGCCTCGCAGTTGGACGAGTCGCAAGTGACCCTCGGGAACCCGTGAGGTCGCCGAAATATTGCCGTAGATCGGACGAAAAAATCGCGCGGCACCTAAAACCGGGAGATATATGTCCACGGATAATATGTGATCATTGCTTTTGCACCCATACTCCTTAGCCCTCCCGCGTTTTACGAGTGGAATTCTTCTTCCGCTCGGCCCCTTTTCCGAGTCCTTGGGGCTGTTCCTCCTAGATCAGCAGTTATCGTTCGTCCGCGCTAAATAAGGCGAACGCTGTGTCGCCGATGAATCGATCAACTCGGTGATCTATGTATCCTTTTTCTTGTCGCTACCGAAATTTGAGTTTTTTAGGCGAGCATTTGACGCGACATCGGCGTTGGAGTCGCCTCTTTGTCGCGCAAACTGTTGCGCGATTGCGTGTCCCTCGGCGACGAAAAGCGCGGTCGCAGCTGCGATAATTATGAACGAATGTGTCGGAAATTTGACGTCGAAGTTTCGCGACACCGCGAGTCAAACCTGAGAATTTTGCGCCCGATTGTTTGAGCCATTAAGCTTACGGCCAAGTGGCGTGCCTTACCCGAAGGATGTAATGTACCATTTGCCTTCAGATTCCGGCAAGCGTGTAACATAATATTCCTTGGAAATTGCACCAGCAAACTTGAATTTTTCACGCGTTTAACGCGCCAACCGCTCTCCAAATTGATGTCGGAGTAGTTAGTTCAAATTGAATCTGAAGTTTCAACACTCTTCCGCAGCGCCGGGAAAGAGGGTATTGATAATTCGCGTTAATCGAAGATTGAACATCATCGATCATACTTTCACTATACTTTGGTCTGTGTATACCTATTTTTACCACGTCACTTTTCTAATCGTTCTAGGGAAAGTTGAGAAGCCGGCTGAGGAAAAGTGATTTAACTTAGAAAATTGTTTCGGATAGAAATTTTAAAAAGTGTCCTCTGACCCATTTCGTAGAAATAATGTTAAACGGAAATTTTGAGAGGTGTCTTTTCTCCCCTTTCGTAGAGATACTATTAAATTAACGTTGTATAAAGTGTCGTTTCACCCATTCCGTAGAAATAATGCTAAACGAAAATTTGATGAAGTGTCGTCTTTAACCCCTTATGTAGAAATACTGTTAAATTAAAATCTCATTTTGACCCCTCTCTCGACTCCTTTCTCAGAAATTAGGCGAAACGAAAACTTTGAAAGATATTTTTGACGCTTCTGTAAAAAAATAAATTAAAATTCAGATTTTTAAATGTGCTTTGGCGGCGGTCGTAGTGTGTGTGCTTGGGTGAGAAAAGGAGAGGGGAGGCGTTTCGTCCGGAGCCCGCTAGAGGATTCATCAGTAAGGCTATCCTAGCGGGCCCTTGCCTTACACGTGGTAGTAGGACGAAGTCTCTGTATATATAGGGATCGAGGCGGATCGGTTACTAGCGGGAAGAGGAGCCCTCTGCTGGCGAGTCTGGAGGTAGCCGCCACAGTGCTTTTCACTATTTTGGTAAAAAGTAGAGTTAATCGAATTGTTCGATTTATTTGCGTTTTCATAAATTCATATTCTTATATAATGACACGCGAATACAATCTCGCAAATAAGTGAGCTTTAAGGATTGCACGAAATCAAGACTGTAATATCGCGTTCGAAAATTTATTAATATTACGTTTCGCTGGTAGTACGACGTGTTTCCCCGAGGTGCCCTTTCGTTCTACTTTATTTCGCACTTCTAGCGCTTCCTGCCGCTTGGGCTTTATCTGGTTCCCTTGTCCTTGTTGTTCGGAAACGAACAGAATCAGGAAAAGTTTCCGCACAGTCTTTTAAGACTTTTAGGACTTCAATATTGTCTCCGAAGTGGCTTATTACTCCTGCGAATAATATCCGTGGTACTGGAAACAGAATTTGCTCCGGCTCTATTTGCTGTTGCGAGGAATTCCTCGAAACTGGAATCAATTCAGAAACACATTGAATATCTGAAGCTTATATTATTATATAAGCTTCGGATATTATAATATCCGATATAATATAATCATTTATATAATAAAATTTAAATTTATATATATTATATAATAATATAAACCTTATATTATAATATAATATTATATTATTAGAATTTACATGATGCCGTTAAGTCAATCAATTTTTGTGCACTGCAAAAATCAATCGATGGAACAATGCGGTGGTTATAAAAACTGTTGCTCTAATTTCACCGGTAATTACAAACATTTCATTTGCTAAAATAATGCAATTAATTGTTGAACAAACGAACGAAATATTTGTTGTTGGCATTTTTATACTTGTAATTTCATAACGTTAATATTAAACGTCGTCTGTGAAATTCTGTGCTGCATATAGTATTGCAAATGGTTCAAACAAATAATTCTTCCTAAAACGCGTGTATTTATATTCAAATGACATCTCTTACATGGAAATATTTCATATGAAATGTATAAATAATGTTATAGAATAAAAGATATTGGTTCTATTGTACATTTATGCTATCTTACTCCACAATTATTCGAACCGACAAGCCAAATTTGAGAACACCGTCGAAATTAGTTTTCATTTGGTATTCCCGCGACGACTGCGATTATATGTTTACGACGGCGAAAAAAAAATGGAAAATAAAGGGATTCTAAAAGTTTTCGAATGTTCCGAGTTATACCAGGAACAGAGCGAACTCCACTTATTAGCGGACGTAACCTATCTGTTCGTCCCTGGGATGAGTTACTTTTCCTCTTTCGGACTCTTTTTCAGTTCTCTTCCTACATCTATCCGTTCTGCTTAAACTTTCCGGGCAAGTCCTCAGGGGTTTCGAGCACTTTCCAGCGCTGACTGAACCTCGTGTTATTGTCATATGGATGTAATTCTTTCTTGCTGCGCGAAGTCGACGTGAACTCGATCATGTACGAATAGACTCTGCTGGACCCTTTTCATTCGTGATTTACGCGGTACCCATTCCGGTGCTCGTACATCAGTTTCTCCCTCGATCATTTCACTTTTGCAACGTCCTGTACACTTGCGAGGATCAGTCAATAATTAAGTTAACCTAAAAAATATGGGCAATTTGGGAAGAGATACGCTTAATCGAGCCTCGCGGATCATTTTTATAGCTGCCTGTTGTCGACGATTATGAAAACGATATGTAATCATATGATACATAATTCACCGGAAAGAATGGATCTCATGAAATCCCCCTTATCAGAAGCTCCGCCCGGTTAATTTGAACTTGACATGGTTAATCCTAAACGTGCGGACTGCACGTGGCAGCCCGTATTTTACGGTTCCGCGCGATTTCCGCCATAACTAATTAAACGTCGTATTAGGCTTCGACTTTCTGCCAGTTTCTTTCGACATTAAACACCTTTTCTCATTTATTACTGACTAAAATTTCACGAAATTAAAGTATTTCATTTCATTAAATTACGAATTGCCAAGCAAACTTGTATCTCGTGAATCGCATTTCCAATATTATTACGTTTCGCGGGTATTAATAAAATTAGGAAATTATGACGGATTAGCGTGAAAATCAATTTTCAAATCTGATAATTCAATCATTTTCGATCGCCCATATGTAGACGACGCGGCAGTCAAAGTGTTAAAGTACAAAAAAGAATTTTTAAGAGAAAAATTTACAAAAGATATTTAACTTATCAATTAATTCGTTCGATAAATAAGAGCAAAGTTTGTAATTTACTAATATAAGAAGGGTATACTATTTCCCTTTGTTTTACTGTTCTTCCTTTCACATGTATGTGTAATATTTAATTAATGATCCTTGATTGCAATTGATCCTTGTTTCCAATGAATCATTGTTTATACTTTCTAGTGAGTTTGTTAGTTAACTATTGCTGCTCGTAACTGTACAAGTTGTACGTTAACCTACACCTAAATGAACTAGTGACGTCACGCAGAAGCGTTCTTTCATTCCGGTTCGTTCCTTTTGTTTTCAAGAACACGAATCGAGCGAGCCCAGCACGCTCTAAATTACACTAAAACCACACACAACGTATCTCTTGACTGACTTTCTCAGCTACTTGGTCCCGGCAAACAGTTTTTGTTGGAGGCGGTGGCGGGATCACGTTCAGTTCGCCGAAGATACCGTAAAATTTACAATCAAGATGTTCACCCGAGGAAACGTATATCGAAAGGGATTTGCATTTGAAAGTGTGTATTCTGACACCGAAATTAGGCTGTTCATAGTTCGTACATCAAAGTTCAGCCGGCGAAGTTCCCATCTCGTCTCGGAACTCCCCATCGCGTGCGCGCGGGAACAGATTTACGTTCCGAAATTTCGCGGAAACTGCAACCGTCAGCGAAAGTTCGACGGCTCCGGTCCTCGAAACGTGACCAAATAAAAGTCTGTGTGTTTGACGAAAGCGGGGATCCCGGAATTCGCGTTAACGCTTTTCATTAAAAATCGACGTCAACCTGGCAACGGTTGATGATCACTTGCGAAACGGTATATCTCGCCGCGGTTGCAGATCCGGAAAGTCATTACAACTTGACACACTTTTACAATGTTTTTTACGAGTGCTGCATTAGAGCCTGCACGTCACGTGTATCCTGTCTTACAAACGACGACTGTTCATATAGGGTGTCTCGTGAAAACGAAGCGAGAATACTGTCTATGGGATCGATGACCGAGAACCATGTTAGTTCGGAAATTATTCACACTAAATAGAGCACTCGAAGTGACTGACCTGCGTTATTTAAAAAAAATGACATTACTGCATTTATTTAAACTTACTAAAGAAAATGTAGTTAATTATTTTCTGCGAAAGTAAAATAGATTTTCTACGTTTTTAAAAGGAAAAGTGAGAAACCGATTATTATTACTATGAACAGGGTTTGATAGATTTAGTGTTAAAACGTGATTTCAGAGATCAAGCTAAGATGGTGAGTGTCTTTTTTTATTATTGTTGATGCCACAGATCCACACTTATATGTTAGTACGTTACTTGTGTATATAATTATTATTAATAGTTCACCATGATATAAAGCAGGCAAAGAACAATAAAGTAAATTATTCTTGAACTTGTACAATTTAGAAGAATTTCACATTACAAATTGATGAATTAGTAAACGCAATATTAAAATATTGCAAAATTAAAATATTGCAATAAAATGAAACGCTTGAGCCACCTTGTACTGCTCATCTCTGGCAAACCTCTGGAAAAACATTCGATGAAACAAACCGTGCATTTGCAAAATTAATTATCAACGTATCGGTTGCAGAAAATATTTTTATTAGCGCTAAAAGCCGGTTCAACAATAACAGCTCCGCTCGCACAAATATATTAAACGTATTGGCAACGGTTCCGCGAATGTGGGCCGGGTAAATACCATAATGAACAATATATACGAGAACAGTAGCGAACCAACGTGGAGAAATAAGTGGAAAATTCTGAATAGAATTTTTCCCAGAATCCCTTCATATTGCTCAATTGAATACGGATTTTAACTAGGCCTGCGAGTCGTTCTATACGATTTCATTTGCAGCTTTGCACGAAAATGACAAATTACATTTTATACCCATTGTCGCTTGACAAATTTCTGTTTTCGCGCTCTGCGATTTATCTCTGTTATTTCCTGATGTGGAAAAAATGTACGAAAATAGTTGTTGGTGCAAATTTTTGGGAAAATTTAGACAATTTTCAATTTCGTAGTTCCCTTGGAATTATTTCGAATTTTCTGCGCGGAGTTATTTTTAAGGCTGCTTTTTTAAACAGCTTTAATAATACGATGGTAAAAGGCAATCGGTATTATTAAAAAACACGAGAAAATAACATTGTAGTTTCGTCATTATTTTGCATCTAGAGATTCATATTTCCTAGTTTCGAGTTTCCAGTTCTTGTATAATGGTGCACAAAATTCGAGCGAACAGAGGGTTTACAGAAATACGCGAAATCTTAATGAACTAATAGCAAATGAAGATATGGTGATAATTTATTGCGTGCATTTAACGGCGTCTTTCGCCAATATTTTTTTCTATTTATTTAATGGCGCTTCGTTCAATTAAGCTCACATGTATTAACCATTTATAATCGAATTGTTCGGATAGTTGTAAGCGAATAACGGCTCGGTTTGCATATCAAACAAAGTAGCAATATGCTCGATCCAGTATAATCGTTGATCTCCGGTAAAAAAATTGTCGTCGGGTCAATTATCTCGCGTGATGTTGGCGAGATCAATTGCTCGTTTCATCGGTTGCGCCCGTTTGCGGAATAACGATTTATCGGCGGATTGCGCACCGGGTGACGTTTATCAGGATAATAATTAATCGAAGGATGGCGTAAATGAATAATGGACTTCCGAAACCGTTGGCATTAAAGTGACACCGTCCGGACGTTTGCTATTCTTGGAATCTCCGCAACGCGTAAATCGTAGGAATGGCCGCCTCTATCTGTTAGTGTTTCAGAAGTCAGACGCAACAATCGAAACGATAAACCAAAAAATTTTGCTTTCTCGTGTCTACGATAATCGCTCTTGGAAGCTGTAGAGTCGAATACGGAGATTTCGTAAAATCTTGCATATAATTTTTGGTCGGATTAGTATACTCAGTAAGTATAGCGTTGTGTAATTGAAAATGGAAACATTACAACTACAAAAACAACTAAACATAAGAATCTAATTAGTTTCGAAGATAATTTTCGAGACGCCGCACATTCCAGAGGGTTGTTTCAACCCTCTCGAATTCAAGTATCACTTAACTTTCCTGCTATATTTGCTTTTAACAACAGAAACCTGGACGGAGTACATGAGAATTGAAGGTATGCAGTCGGGCGAAATCCCTGGTGGGGAAAATGAAGCGGGATAAAGCATACATTCAATATTACAAAGTTCCGGGGTAACATTCCTGCGGCACGGAGGAAACACCATGGTTAAACAAATCGGAAGTCGCGGGCAACACAACGTTTCCCATTGAAAACTGGAGCAAAATTCAAGGGAGAATTTTAAGGGACGTGTCACTCACAGTGTCGCTAAGGTAAGGACCACTCAGGCAAAAGTAAACGAGCAGAAAACAACAGATTTCTTTAAAAAGCAGAGAGCAAAGAAATAAACGTGCAGCAGGAAGAACATAAGGTAAAGACACTTTGCATCAGAGAAAATAGTATCGTGCAACATTTCCGTCGTCGTCGTCGTCTGTGCCGTCGGGGCTCTGTAAAAGCCATTTACGTTCAACTTGGACGGGTAGATGTACATGCGTAGAGGAGAAGATAGAGATACAAGCGTAGAGGTAGATGTAGAGGTACATGCGTAGAGGTAGAGGTAGAGGTACATGCGCTGAAGTCGAGGTGTAGGTAGAGGTACACGCATAGAAGTAGAGATAGAGGAACATACGTAGTGGTACAGGTAGTGATACAGGCGTAGAGTTAGAGGTAGAGGTACATGCAAAGAGGTAGAGGTAGAGGCGTAGTGGTAGAGTACATGAACCTCTATCTCTACCTGTACGCATGTACCTCTAACTCTACCCCGACGCACGTACCTCTACCTCTACACCTATACCTCTACCTCCATCTCTATCTCTACCCTTGCGCCTGGTACCTCTACCTCTACCTCTACGTATGTGCGTCTACCACTACCTCTACCTCTACCTCGAGCTCTGTGCATGTACCTCTACTTCTACCTCTACGCATGTAACTCTACCACTACCTCTACACATGTACCTCTTACTCTACCCCGACGCATGTACCCCTAACTCTAACCCGACGCACGTACCACTACCTCTACGCAAGTACCTCTACCTCTACCTCTACGCATGTACAACTAACTCTACCGCTACGCATGTACCTCTACCTCTATGCATGTACCTGTACCTCTACTTCTACGCCTGTACCACTACCTATACATCTACCTCTACCCTTGCGCCCGGTACCTCTACCTCTACCTCTACGTCTGTACGTCTACCTCTACCTCTACCTCTAGCTCTACCTCTACCTCTACGTCTATCTCTACTCTACCTCTACCGCTACGGCTGTACCTCTACCTCTACCACTACCTCTATGCCTATACCTCTACCTATACACCTGTACAACTACCTCTACTTCTACGCCTGTACCTCTAACTCTACTTCTACGCATGTACCTCTAACTCTAAACCGACGCATGTACCTCTACCTCTATGCATGTACCTCAAACGCTACCTCTACGCATGTACCTCTACCTCTACCGCTACGTATGTGCCTCTATCTCTATCTCTACCTCCACCTGTTACCTCCATCCACCTTACCAACCTCCACCTTTACGTTGTTTCACTTCGTTTCGCATTCATCATTTACGTTATTTTACGTGTTTTACTTTGCTTTACGTTATTTCGTCTTGTCTCACGTTGTTATTTATTACAGTTTTATGTTCTTCTGCGTTCTTATGCTTTGTTTTTAGGTTGTTTTATATTGTTTTACGTTGCTGTACGTTGCGTCAAGTTGTTTTTTTTGTTTCGCATTGACGATTTACATTATTTTACTTTGATTTTATATTGGTTTACGTTGCTTTACCTTGCTATACGTTGTTTTAAGTTGTCTCACGTTGTTTTTTAAATAGTATTACGTTGTTCTACGTTGTTATACATTGTTTTTACGTCGACTTATACTGTTTTACATTGGTTTATGTTGTGTTACGTTCTTTTACTTTGTTTCGCATTCATGATTTACGTTGTTTTACAATGATTTACGTTGTTTTCTTTGTTTGGCGTTGTTTTTAAAAGAGTATAGCTTTGGTTTACGTTGTTATACATTGTTTTTCGTTGTTTTATTTTGTTTTACATAGCTTCACGTTGTGTTACGTTGTTTTCCTTTGTTTCGCATATATGGTTTATGTTTTTTCTCGGTATTTTACCATGTCTTTCTTTGTTTCGCTATGTTAACAAACGTTGTTTTACGTTGATTGACATTGTTTTTACGTTGTTTTACTTTGTTTTGCCTTGCTTTTCGTTGTTTTACGTTTTCTCACGTTGTTGTTTAAAACAGTATTACGTTGTTCTACGTTGTTATACATTGTTTTTACGTTCTTTTATACTGTTTTACATTGGTTTATGTTGTGTTTCGTACTTTTACTTTGTTTCGCATTCATGATTTACGTTGTTTTACGATGATTTACGTTGTTTTCTTTGTTTGGCGTTGTTTTTAAACCCATATTGTTGTGTTTTACGTTGTTATACATTGCTTTTACGTTGTTCTATGTTTTACGTTATTTTACGTTGTTATACATTGTTTTTACGTTGTTTTACATTTTTTTACATTATTTTACGTTGTTTTACTTTTTTTTATCGTTGTTTTACGTTATTTTACCTTTCTTTACGTTGTTTTACGTTGTCTCACGTTGTTGTTTAAAACAGTATTACGTAGGTCTACGTTGCTACAGTATGCTTTTACGACGTTTAATTATTTTTACATTATCTAACGTTGCTTTACTTTATTTCTACGTTGTTTTACGTTGTTTTACGTTGTTTTACCTTGCTTTACGTTGTTTTACGTTGTCTCAAGATGTTGTTTAAAACAGTATTACGTTGTTCTATCATTGCTTTACGTTGTTTTATTTTGTTTTACATAGCTTTACGTTGTGTGACGTTGTTTTACTTTGTTTCGCATATATGATTTATGTTTTTCACGTCGTTTTACCTTGTTTTTCTTTGTTTCGCGTTAATGATTATCGTTTTCTACATTGTTTTGCTTGTTTTTCTTTGTTTCGCTATAATGATTTACGTTGTTTTACTTTGTTTTTACGTTGTAGTACATTATTTTACCTTCCTTTACGTTTATTTACGCTTTCTCACGTTGTTGATTAAACAACCTCGATTATTACGTAAAACAAGCTAAAACAACATAAAAACGTCGTAAAAACAAAATAAAACAACGTAAAACAACGTAAATTATCAATGCAAAACAAAGAAAAAGTTAGTAAAACAACGTAGAGCAATGTAAAACAATATAAAACAACGTAACAACAATGTATAACAACGTAGAACAACGTAATACGGTTTTAAAAAACAACGTGAGACAACGTAAAAAAACTTAAAACAAGATAAAACAAAGTAAAACAACGTAAATCAACGTAAATCATCAATGCGAGGCGAGCAAAACAACGTAACGCAACGCAAAGCAATGTAAAATGATATAAAACAACATAAGAATAATGTATAACAATGTAGCTCAATGTAATACGGTTTTAAACATCAACGTGAGACAACGTAAAACAACGTAAAGAAGGTAAAACAACATAAAACAACAGGAAAACAAAGTAAAACAACGTGAATTAATGTAAATCATCAGTGCGAAACAAACGAAAGCAAGATAAAACAACGTAAAACAATGTAAATCATCTATGCGAAACAAAGTAAAACAACTCAACACAACGACAAGCAATGTGAAACTCTATAAAACATTGTAAAAACAACGTATAACAACGTAGAACAACGTAATATTGGTTTAAGCAACAGCGTGAGGCAACGTAAAACAACGTAAGACAAGGTAAAACAACGTAACATAGCGTAAAGTAATGTAAAACAATATAAAACAACGTAAAAACAATGTACAACAACGTAGAACAACGTAATACGGTTTTGAACAACAACGTGAGACAGTGTAAAACAACGTACAGCAAGGTAAAACAACGTGAACCAACGTCAAAACAAAGCAAAACAACGTAAAAGAACGTAAATCATCTATGCGAAACAAAGTAAAACAACGTAACACGTAAAGTAATGTAAAACAGTATAAAACAATGTAAAAACAATGTATAGCAACGTAATACTGTTTTAAACCACAACGCGAAACAAAGCAAACTACGTAAAGCATCGTCAAACATTTTAAATCGTCAATGCAAAACAAAGTAAATCAACGTAACACAACGTAAAGCAATGTAAAACAATATAAAATAACGTAAAAACAATGTATAGAAACGTAAAACAACCTAATACTCTTTTAAACAACGACATGAGACAACGGGAAACAACGTAAATCAAGGTAAAACAACACAAAACAACGTAAAAACAAAGTAATGCAACGTACAACAACGTAATGCGAAACATACGATTAAGAAACAACCCACGTGATCAAACGATCTAGTTTCAAATCTATGCGAATTAGAATATTTATCTACAAATTTACGCAGAACACGTGATTTAGCTACAAATCAATGCGAAATATATGATGTAGCTTCAAATGCATACCAGACAAACGAATTTAACTTCAAATTGATGCGAAACACGTGATTTAGATTCAAATTCATGCAAAACACATGATTTAGCTTCAAATTCATGCGAAACCTGAAGATTTATCTTCAAATCTATGGAAAGAAACGATTAAGCTACAAATCCATGCGAAATAAACGATTTATCTACAAATCCATACGGACCAAACGATTAGCTTCAAATGCATGCGAAATAGAAGATTTATCTTTAAATTCATCCGAATAAACGATTTAGCTTCAAATGCATACAATATAAATGATATAGGTTCAAATCCATGCGAAACAAACGATCTAGGGTCAAATCTATGCGACATAGATATCTTCGCTTCAAACTCAGGCGACATACACGATTTAGCTTCAAATCTATGCAAAATAGAAAATTTTGCTTCAAATCTATGCGAAATAAAAGATTTCTCTTCAAATTGATGCGACACAAACGATTTAGTTTCAAATTCATGCGGAACATACGATTTAGCTACAAATCCATGCGAAATAGAAGATTTAGCTTCCAATCCATGCGAATCAAAAGATTAAGATTCAATTCCACGCAAAACACACGATATAGTTTCAAATTCATGCGAAACATACGATTTAGCTTCAAATCCATGCGAAACACATGATATAGCTTAAAATCCATGCGAAATACATGATGTAGCTTCAAATGCATACCAAACAAACGGTTTAACTTCAAATTGATACGAAACACGTGATTTAGATTCACATTTAAGCGAAACACATGATTTCTCTTCAAATTCATGCAAAACACATGATTTAGCTCAAAATCCATGCCAAATGGAAGGTTTAGATTCAAATCCATGCGAAATAGACGATTTAGCTGCAAATCCAAGCGAAACAAACGATCTACCTTCAAATCTTTGCGAAATAGATGACTTGGCTTCAAATTCATGCGACACAAACGATTTAGTTTCAAATTCATGCGGAATACATGATTAGCTTCAAACCCATGCGAAATAGAAGATTTATCTTCAAATTCATGAGAAATAAACGATTTAGCTTCAAATGCATACGCGATACAAACGATATAGGTTCAAATCCATCCGAAACAAACGATTTATCTTCAAATCTATGCGAAATACATGATTTAGCTTCACATCCATGCGAAATAGAATATTTAGTTTCAAATCTATGCGACACAAATGATTAAGCTACAAATCCATGCGAAACAAACGATCTAGCTTCAAATCTACGAGAAATAGAAGTTTGGCGGCGGTTCAAAGTGTCGTTGTCGTGGAAAGGAGAGGGGACACGTTTCGTCCGGGGCCCGCTAGAGGACTCATCAGTAAGGCTATCCTAGCGGGCCCTTGCCTTAGACGTAGGGGTAGGACGAAGTCTCTGTGTATATATAGGGATCGAGGCTGATCGGCTACCAGCGGGAAGAGGAGCCCTCTACTGGCGGGTCTGGAGGTAGCCGTCACAGAAGACTTGGTTTCAAATTCATGCGAAACAAACGATTTAAATTCAAATTCATTTGGAACACATGATTTAGCTTAAAATCCATGCGAAGTACATGATGTAGCTTCAAATGCATACCAAACAAACGATTTAACTTCAAATTGATACGAAACACGTGATTTAGATTCAAATTTGAACGAAACACATGTATGTCAAAACGACCCCGGTTGCAATTAACTCTTTGAACGCTGCATTTATATACTTTTGAAAGACGGCTGACGAATTACATAACCCAAACGGAACCTTTAAAAATTCATAATGACCGGTGGGAGTTACGGGGGCGGTATATTTTCTGCTATTCTCATTAATGGGAACATGAAAAAATCCATTTCTGAGATCCAACGAACTAAATACTTTCGCGCCTTCTAATAAATCCAATTGATCCTCTATCAAAGGTAGGGGATATCTATCATTTACCATTTTTTTTTTATTAAGCTGTGTGTAGTCAACACAAATTCTAGTTGTGCCATCCTTCTTCTTTACTAGTACAATTGGACTTGCGTAATCTGAACAAGACTCTCGAATTATTTCATCTTTCAACCATGACGTTATTTGTTTATCAACTTCAGATTTATCGCGGTCTCTCGTACACTGGGATCTCGTCTTGCAGTATCAAGCTCATTTTAATCCCTACTTCTTTCGTTTTAGATGGTTTATCATTTGCAACACAATCTTCTATAACATTTCTGTGTTCAGGAACCGCAACGTGTGATAAATCTACATTGTCAACTATAGCCTCGACATTGACATTAAAAATTTCCGGCAAATCTATTTATTTAATAGAAATTTCTTCTCCTTTCATACTTAGTTCTACGGAATGTAAAAATTCTGTACTGATTATTAAACTATGGGACGACAAGTATTGGGTAGAACGTGTATATTTATTGGATATGTTATCTGATTTATTGCAATAGTTGTTGAAAATTCCCCTAATGTGTGGTTGTTCTCTGCTCCGACACCACGAAATTGCAAAATCTTATTATTCAATCAAGGAGCACCAATTTTAACATAATAATCCGCTCGCATCAAATTCAGATCGCTTCCAGAATCTATTAACGCTGTCAACTTACAATTTTCGACTTGCACCTCTTTAACTCGCTTCTTTCTCGACGCTTCAGACACACTACTCACAACCCTTGCTGGCCCATTCGCACCGTTACAGCTTGACGCAACATGCCCATAGCCTTGACACTTAAAACACTTGGGTCCTCTTTCTTTCGTCGGGCAGTTTGCAGCCGTATGGTATCGGTTTCCACACAAAAAATATCGCCTTAATTCTTGCCGTGCCACTTGCTGTGATTCACCTTGTGACGAGGTTCCATGGACGGTCGTCTTCTTCTTCTCCTCAGGTCGCCTGTTTTTCGTTCTTGATTTTTCCTTCATGTCTTCGTAAATTTTGAATGTTTCTTTCAACTCACGTATATTTCTAGCACCGTACAATATCGGTTTGTTTGTCTCGAAATCCTGAACTCCGTCAATAATATACTTAATAACTGTTGAGACTTCCACGTCTGCTTGCTTCGCAATCTCCAACATTTGATAAATGTATTCTTGATACGACTCGTTCGATCTTTTAATTTTACGTGACAACTCTTTATGTATCTTGTACGTATCTGCAGTTTTACCAAATTCGGACTCCAATGCTCGCTTCATCTCGACCCATTTGCGACAACATTTTTCACAGTCGACGGACAATCTCGCCGTTGCACGCAATAACCGCTTCGCATAAATAACTTTTTGTACTTCACTCCATTCACATAGCTCCGCCATGTCTTCAAACTCTTCGAGCCAACAACGAATGTTTGCTTTATCGTCTCCGCTAAATGTACGCATGGACTCCTCAACATCCCTGAATGTTAACGCCTGCATCCGACGCACGCATCGTCTCACATCGCTTCCTTCTTCTTCATCTTCACTGCCATCAATATCATCTTCTTCTTCGGCATGTTCGATTTGCAACATTATGGCTGCTTTAAGCCGATCTTGTAGTTGCTTTTTATTTCCCGACGTCCTCAGCTTGCGGCTCTTCAATTCTTCCTTTAAACCGGTTAACTTCATTGTTAGAATTTCCTCTAATTTGTCAGCAGATAGGCTTGCTTGTGATACTTCGACAACGGTATCGTTTCCTTCAGACATCTTGAAAGGTTTTTCAATGCACAACACAACAACTAAAGTTCAACTCTCAACTCCTACAGTCACAATATCATTGTTATCATTCAACGCTACCTTTTCCTCAAATCCCGGCTGAGCCCTCAAAATTATGTAGAAATTGTCTAATATTTAAACAGTATAGAATCTGTATCGATTAGGAAAGGACAAAACGTGGTGAAGACAGAAAATATCGCGTACCGTACCTTCAACTAGGATTACAACTACTTCACTTAATTTTACAACTTGCAACACTCCTCACTCGACGACTCTCGTACACTCTCTGTCCACTCCAAACACGCTCCTCCGACACAATGCCTGCCTTTTCTAAAAACGTGCCAATCGCATCCGCCGGCACTCCGTCGCCAAGGGATTTTTTTCATCTGACCCGGCCTTCGCCAAAGTTTCTCTTCTATTGCCTACCATAATTACAAAGACTTAAAACTACGGTCCCCTAAGCCTAACACTCCTCCTCGTCCTAAACGTACCCACTAAATTACGATACTACAATAGTATAGAATTGTATAAAATAGTACAGAATTCGTTAAAAATCATTAAAATATCTTACAGTATATATCATCATTTACCCGCCGGAGCGGGAGGCGGTCGAGTGCTTCGAGCTCCAGGCCCGGGGATTAGCGCTCGCCAGATGGCATGCGGAGCTTTGCTCCCATGCCGGCGAGCGCGTCCCTGGGGCTCTCCTGCCACACTTCACCTCGTTGCGGGAGAGGCGGTTTGGCAGGCTCTCCTACCGTGCAACGCAGGTGTTCACCGGGCATGGCTGCTTCGGTGTTTACCTGTGTCGCATCGGTCGGGAAGCGACGAAGGGGTGCCACCACTGTGGCGCGGAGGAGGACTCGGCGCAGCATACACTGGAGGTATGCCCCGCCTTTTCAGTGCTGCGCCGAGTCCTAAGAAGGGAAGTTGGTCGCGACCTCGCTCTCTCCAGCTTAGTTGGGGCCATGCTGGAGAGCCCGACAAAATGGGCGGCAGCCATAGCCTTCTGCGAACAGGTAATGTTGCAGAAGGAGGCTGCCGAGCGGGGTCGCCGAGCAGCTGAGAATAGGCGGGCGGCGGGTGTACCAGATCTCTGGTTCAATTGCCCGCCGCCCGCCAACCGAGGATGTCCTTTTAGAAGTGGGGGCGACGAAAAGTCGTCGCCCCCGACGGCCGCCGGTGCGGCCGTCATGACGAGGCGGTGTGGAGTGCGGTCCCCCGCTCCGCCGAATCAAGATGATTCATGGGGGGAGGATTAATCTCCCCCCGGGATGCGGCCAGCCACCGCTCCATCCTGGTGGCCGGCCAGGCGAGGGGGAGCCGCGGTCGTGTTCTTGAGAGTTCCCGTGGCTCCCCCGCTAATCGCCAGCGCCCTAGGCCTCCGTGGGGGTTTTAGCGGGTCGAACCCCGCACTACCCCCGCCCCGCCCTTCGGGCGGGACGGGGGTGTCTGACCAGCAGATTTCCCCCACGATAAATAAAAAAAAAAAAAAAGTATATATCATCATTTTCTTCATTTATTTTGACAATTATTCAAAACTATTTTCTACATTTATTTTGTAAATTGTGCAAAATTATTTTCTCCATTTTTTTCGACAATTGTAGAAAACTATTTTCGTCATTTATTTTAGAAATTATGTACAGAAATGTTCCCCATCTATTTGGGAACTTATTTACAGGTATATTCGAAAACAAGTTTCGAATGCTTTAAAAACTTAATTGCCTGATGAAAATTTGTTTTATGAAATTTTATACTTGATTGAAACCGGAGAAAGATTGGACACGTTTGTTTCATTGGAAGATTGATAGCGTCGACAGCACGGGAAAAGCGCAAGCATCAAGCTGTAACGGTTGCATAATTACCGTTACGTCGAATAATTATTTTAATGAGCTGAAGTGTAGCAAATTAGTTTCAAACACGTTTCGAGCGCACCGGCGCCTCTGTTACTACCCTCCTCCGTCCGTGTGTCCGCAATAACGAAATTTTCTCGAGGCTTTTAAATGCTGTGTACTTGCTGCAGAATAAAAGCCTAATTAATTACCATCCACTGGAATGCCGCGTGCTCTCTGTGATTTAATTCGAGTCTCAAAAACGAAGAAAATTATTTCGATAAAAATTATTTCGATAAAATTGAAAGAATTCCTTTAGAAACAGCACTTAACAGACGACATCTTTTTTTTAATGTATTAGAAATCTCGGTTTTCAAACTTATTTAGTAATAGGATTTTAAAAAAATATAATAACTATCGAAGACAGAAATAATTGTTAAATATGCACCTAGAAAAATTCATCCAAATAATCTTCTAATACGTCCAGAAACTATTTCTGATTCTTCTGCAATTAAATAAAATGGAATTTGACTGAATTCGATTGATATACTGGTAATTAATGTTGAACAAATAGGTGAAGCTACTTTAAATATAAATTTCATCGATTTTCGATAATTTAAGAATTTTAGAAATAAATTTTTCTACTGATGTTATTAAATTAATAATAATTTTAATCAAAATTCTAAGTATGTAAATATGGAAAAATTGATCACAACATTTAAATGCAATATTAACATTATTATCGATATAAATAAGTAATAACCAAAACTAAGAAATTATTTATTTGATAATTTAATTAGATATATAGAATGTTGCAGATTAACAATATTAGAAACAATATTAACAGTATTATAAACATGAATAAATACAAATTCAAGCTACGAGATCTTTTATTACTGAGGACAATATTAACACTATTGCAGATATGGACAAATATCGATTGAAAATAGAAACTTCTGTGGCGGCTACCTCCAGACCCGCCAGCAGAGGGCTCTTCTTCCCGCTAGTAACCAAGCCGCCTCGATCCCTATATATACAGAGACTTCGTCCTACCCCCACGTCTAAGGCAAGGGCACGCTAGGATAGCCTTACTGATGAGTCCTCTAGCGGGCCCCGGACGAAACGTCTCCCCTCTCCTTTTCTCGACCAAACACACACAACGACCGTCGCCAAACTTCTTTATTAAATAATTTAATCATATCGCTAAAATGTCGCAAGTTAATAAATATTATAAATAATATCACATTATTATACATATTTTTAGCACACGTACTGCCGAATCAGCTACGACATTGTTACAAATATAAATAAGTAAAAATGAAAACTAGACAATTCTTTATTAAACAATTAAATCAAGTGTCTACAACGTTGCAAATTAATTTGCTATTCAGCTGACGAGCTAAATGAACCAATTCGTAGGAAACGCGTCAGAAGATCGTTCCTGGATCAACGATTCCAAGAAAATTAAGTTTCAAACGAAAATGTCCGATGGATGCCGCGATCGAGCGCGGGAAATTCAAAAGCTGCCGGCGATGAGAATCGAATTCAAACCACTGGCAGAGAGCAGTTTACATATTTAATGGCGTGTGATTAAAGAAACCGCGCACAGTGAAAATAAATGCGTAAAGCTTCCGGAAACTCGACGGTTCCCGTGGGATGGCGGCTGATTAGGCGAACAGCGTTGCTTGGCACTGCGTCGGAACTCTCGTACAACGTAATGGCGGTTAATATCTCTATCGATTGGAATTGAAAACGGCGAAATTCCTGATATCCGAGATCGCCGACGAGCATTTGTATAAATTCGTTATTAAAATGAAAATACTCCGGGCCGCCGTTTCGGTTTTACGTTCTCGCTCCGCCATGACCGGGAAGGTTCAAAGGATGATATTTCAGCTGCGCGAGAAATGAACTCGCGAGCTGCGGTCTCCGTTGCATTTTTTCGACCAACTGCAAAATTTTTTTTTGAAATTTTTGACGGCAAAAGTTATGTATATACACAAAAAATTGTGTAACAATATGATTATATACAAATTATGTTTCGTTGTTAAAATATTTTATATTTTTTAAAAAGTCCGAAAAGGGGATTGCGACAGGTTGCATGAATACAAAGAAAGAAATACATTTTTTTTTATTGTGTAAAAAACAAAAGACCGAGTAAGTAATACATAGTTACTATAAGCTCTACATTACATATTTATGTATGGTATTTAATTATAATATAAAATCCGAACCAAAAATGTCATGCTTCAAATATGATAATTTTGTCATGTTCAACTTATTATTATACGATTATAATATTGTTGCGAAGTACACAATTTCTCTCGCGTCGCGGCATTTTATTTACAATAAAGGATATTAACTATAACACAATTCGATACAATAACAATTCAGGTCTTTTAGAAGTAGGATGTTGAGTTGTCCTTTCAGAATCCTTGTCGTAGACAGCGAGCGGTGCCATGGCGAACAACGCTGTCATTGTTTTTGCTCTTCTATATAAGCACGTTCGTTAATAGAACGATCTTCCATTTAATGGGCAAAAATGTCGGATTACGGAAGCAGGTGAAGTCGTATTTTTAAGTTAAAAAGCAAACCGGTCGCCGAAGCGCGCACAAAGTTTTTGTAATCTCGTTGTTCTTCCAGCGAGAGCGAGGGGGGGGGAGACTTAACGCCGTGCTTTCTTTCGATCTTGATCCTGATTTATCTGAACTTTGACGCTCCCATTTGTCCTTCTTTACGCCGCCAACACGCGGTTCCGGCTTCTTAAGCCGGTGGTCGCATTTCCGGCGTTGTCGTCCACGGTTACCATGTCGTGCGATCGATCTTCATTCAGCTGCAGTTGGTCAGGGGCTTCGGTAATTAATTCGCTGAATCTGGTCGCTACTTGCTTCCATTTCAGCAGGTCAGCTGGCTGCAATGGTAGACGATCGATCAATCCCCGGGAAAATCTATGTAATTTAGACCACGATTTGTTCTCCTTCGATTCGAGGAATCAGTCTTGCGAGCCCGTTAAATCGTGAGCGTTTCTACAACCCGACAAAGTATAATCCTCCCGGTCTCGAATATTAATTAACAAGAGCCCGGACTGATCGAATTCGGCAGCGATAAATAAAAATAGAATCTGCCCGACCTACATCCGTTCATTAACTTGCCCCGGAGAGCAACGCTCTGGGCCAGATGACATCAGCGAAAGAAATAGATCTGTTTCGAACAGTTTTGGTATGAAATCCCGAGATTTCCATTCGGATTTCACCGTTGGGCAATTTTTGTCTTTGGCTCTTTAACGACAAGAGGAAATTCAGTAGGAAATTCGTTAGGAATTTTACTAGAAAAAATAACTTGGTTGTATTTTACGTACAAATATCTAACAATTTTAATATGTTTTAGAATCTTCGGTATTAAGTACACCAGAAAATTGACTAGGAATATCACTAGAAAAAATTATTTGTTATGTTCAGATTTATGTATTTTATGTATAATTTTCCATCGATGTTTCCGTATTTTTTAAATTTTCGATATAAAGTTCTGTAGAAAAATCATGAGAAACTAACTAGGAGATATACTAAGAAATTTACTACATATGATTACTAGGTCTATTAAGATTTATGTATTTTATGTATAAATTTCCATCAATGTTTAATCAGTTGAAAATCTTTGACGGATGATTTTTCTAGAAACTTCACTGGGAAAGTCACTAGAAAACTCGCTAGTAAATTCGCTAAGAAAAATTACATTTTTATACAGATTTTTATATGTAATTTTTATATTTAAATGTCCATTAATGTCGATAAATTTTAAAATCGTAATAATACTGACGCGATAAATGTTTTTATATAATAGTAATATCTTGAATATTAGTAATTGTATGCAAGAGAACATTTGTGTATGTTTTATGCAAATTTCAGCTGAATGCTTACACATGTTATTAGACCAACTGGACTAATTCACTAACTGGACAATTCACTAAAAGGTACCGATCGAAAAGATATAGCGATGTTTTTGGAACCTCGTGTAGCACCTAGTCTGGAGTGATTAATGGATTCAGGTTGGTTACCTCGCTAGCGGACGACGAAAATAAGAAATTCCATTAACACTTAACCTGAATCGACCAAGCAGGGCTCTTGGGTTAAAAGAACAGATTCTTATAAAAAAGAGGATCCAGTAAAAGGGTTTCTTACTGGCTTAATTTAAAATGGCCTCTAGAAAGTCATACTGATAATAATAGAAGAATCTTCTGCAGTACCAAGACTGGAGTGATTAATGATGTTATACATAACCTAAACTCATTCACTAGAAATTTAGAAATAACAAAGACATTATTTATAGAAGAAGGCTATATACAAACTAAGATTTGTACATCTCACTAGAAGGAAAAGGTCACTAGAATGTGAGTAGAATAATCCTAATTCTAACCTAAACTCATTCAATAAAAATTTAGAAATAACGAAGAAATTATTTATAGAAGAGAGTTATATACTAAAGAACTAGATACAAATTAAGGTTTGTATATCTTACTAGAAGATAAAGGCCATTAGAAACTTAGCAGAAAGTCATATCATAGTAAATATTTGGAACCCTACAGGCATGCCAAAATTAAACTATTGAAGCCCTAGGAGAAGCAGTGTAAAATTAAAGAATAACACAATCTGAAAATTTAGCTCAACCCCATCTGGGGGTAAGATAATTTCGAAGCAACGTGTAACCTCCGTGGCCGTATTTCTGGGATTCTACGTCATCTGCTAGTTAAGTGAGTCAAAACTCAAATATTAAAGCCGTAGGGGGCTATTATAATGTGCTAGAATTAGGAAATAGCCCGAACAGAGTCGGTGGTACCGCGATCCAAATATTAAATCCTTAGTGGGACTATTGTATCGCAGAATTAGAGGATTCCGCAAGTGCAGAATTTACATGAAAAGGAAGATGATATAAAGCAATCTTTAACCTTTATGGTTATATTTCTGGGATTCTACCTCGTTCGCTGGTCAGGTACCATACCCCAAATGTTAAGCCCTTGGGGAGACCATTATATCATAGAAGTAGAGTATTCCACAAGTGCAGAATTTATACTAAAAGGAAGATAATTTAAAGCAACCTTTAACCTTTACGGTTATATTTCTGGGATTCTAGATCGTTTGTGCTAGAGAGGGCTATTAAACCT